>NC_141039.2:51180000-51232500 GCF_052040795.2 Danio rerio
AGCTGCGAGCGCGGCGGCACCACCCGCGGCTGCTGCGAGCGGTGCGAGGCCAGAGACGCTCCCGCCAGGGGTGCCGGGTTGGTGAAGCCGGTGCTACCATTGGCGGTGCCCGAACTCACCGCTGCGCTGCTGCTCTTCCCGGACGCCGCGCTCTGCCCCTGCCGGCCTCCACCACGCATCTTGCTGCCGCGGGCAGGCTTCACGTGGCGGTGGTTGGGCGCAGCACTGCTGTGGGCATTCTCCTTCTCCTGCTGCTCTCTGCCCACCCGCGTGCGGCCGTTGCGGGCATCCTGCCCATTAGTGCGCTTGGAGGAGGGCAGGCCGTCGGTGCCCGTGGAGTGTGTGTGTGTGAAGGGTGGAGTCTGTGTGTTTGGCTGCGGTGAGGCGGGGGCCGCGGGTGCAGCTCTATGGTCCCCCACGCCCTCTTCCTCCTCCTCTGGCTCAGGCTCCAGCGCTGCCCTGCGCACCCGGGCACCATCTCCCCTGCGGCGCTGCGGCTCCTCCACGCCCTCCACCTCCACCTCTGCCACGCTCTCACCCTCAGACTCCTCACTGGCACTGAAGCCCAGCTCTGCCAGTCGCCGGTTCCGCTCGCGGGCGCTGCCCCCGTAGGCCGGAGAGGAGGGCTCAGAGGCAGCGATGGGCGACGGAGAGTCCGAGTCTGACTCCGAGTCCGACTCTGAGCTGGACGAGGAGGAGGAGCTGGAGTCCCGCACCCGCTCCAGCAGCTGGCACATCCTCTTGAAGCGCTCCAGCTTCTCTCGCTGGTGCGATCGCTGGTCCTGGCTGGCGGATAGCAAGGCCGATGCCGCTGCAGTGCCCGAACCATGCCCGCCGCCCGATGAGGAGTTGGGCCCATTTGCCTCAGAGGAGTCTGAGGAGTTGGGTTTCACTTTCTGCTGAGAGAGAGAGAGAGAGAGAGAGAGAGAGAGAGAGAGAGAGAGAGAGAGAGAGAGAGAGAGAGAGAGAGAGAGAGAGAGAGAGAGAGAGAGAGAGAGAGAGAGAGGGTGAGGAACAGCAGCACACAGAGAACAATGCTGCGTCTGCACACTTACACACTTACCTTCTTCAGGTGTTTCTCACGGGCACCTTTAATCTGTGGGAGACACAGAAACACACGTTACACACAGCAGACCCTCAGAAACACACGTTACACACAGCAGACCCTCAATAACACACCGTTATAGTATATTATATTTACAATACTATATTTTATCATGTCATTTCACACTGGTTAAATGCCAGCATGATGAACCGTCAGCCATATTTATTTATGTCAGATAATCCTTCACCTTCTCTTCAGCTGCTGTGAGGGTTTAGATGCAGATCGTACACTGCCTGTCTGAAGAGTTTATCTGTAGCATTAGAGAAACGGGTTTGAGTAAAGAGGTGTAGCTCTATGTACTCACCTTCTTCTTGGAGCCACTGTCCTGCGGAAGCTCCTTCTCCTTCTTGCGTTTGGGTCCATCTGAGCGCGGCGCGTCCTCCACAGAGAGACTCTTCTTCTTACTGGCCGGAGGCTCATCCGTCAGCTTCCAGCGGCTCACTTCTCCATTATCCATGCGCCGCTTTCCCAGCCCGTCTGTCTGATCCTGAGCACGCAGACACACACACACACACACACACACACACGGTAATGCCATTATGATGATTAATGAATCGAGTTAGACCAACATTAGATTAATTCATTGACATTTAGATGATAAACGTCTGTAAAGTTCTGCTATAAATCCTCTTCCTGTGAGACTGTACTGCTCGGCACTGATGGCACTGACGCTGTGATCCTGACGGTAAGAGCGCAGTGTTCTGCAGTGTGGAGCCTGCGCTGGATCTCTCCCTCACCTTACTGGTCTTTCCTTCCTTGTGGCACTTCGGGCACTCCCAGCAGTTCGGGATCTCGTCGTTGATGATGCCTTCAGACTTTCCCATCTGTGGAGACAGTAAAATCAGGTTATCTACAGGGTCAGAGGTTCTACATTATCATGGTCTCTGCATTGGGCAGGGTGTCTGCATCGGTCAGGGTCTCTGTATGGTGCTCAGTGCGGTTGGAGCAGGTTGTAACGCACCTTCAGGCAGCTGGGGTGGATGATCTCATTGCAGATGGTGCACTCCATCAGGGACAGGCTGAACTTCTCCTCCTCAGACTCCACCGTATCCTCCTTTCCTGCTTCACCACATGCAAAACACACGGCTGTGTGTGGCAGCACCGGCTGGAGAAGCACAAACACACACACACACACACAGTCAGAGAATACACCACAGCCAGCAGGCCTGATCTCAGGTCAGTCTCCTGCATTAACAGTGATCTCCTCATGCAGTAGCGCTCTGTCGGCCGCTGTGATGTTACACTAATATTAAGCTAAACTGCAGCGAGCGCGCAGCTCTTCTGATGAGGACACACTGCAGGAAACACCCCGAGTGGACCATTTGGGAAAACTGATGTACTATTATTTAACTTTGTATAGTCACTAGTGTTCGTGTCAGAAAACATCCCTCATCATCGTGTCTTCTGTTTAGGAGAGGATTTGTGCGGCAAACTAATGACTCAATCTGGCAACCCTGTGTGTGGACTCTGATCGGGTCTGCATCAGAGTTACAGCTGTCAGATGAAGAACACTGAAGAATAAAAACCTGATGCTGGTATTGTGTGTGTGTGTGTGTGTGTGTGTGTGTGTGTGTGTGTTTGTTTATGTGTTTGTGTGAGTGAGTGGGGGGCAGGGGGGAGGGGGTGTTCAAGATGTTCAACACTCACTGCAGTGCACTGCCGTAGCAGACACGACTGCTTCATGCGTCCCGGGCCTCCAAACTTCTTCATGTCTTTGCAGAAATGGCACTCGCCACACTCCGTCCGCATACACGCCTGACAGCGCCGGCAACGAGTCCGCCGCCGCCGCGCGCCGCCCAGCGCCTTACTGCCAGACATCCCCTCTGCATTCAACTGAACACACACACAATAACATAACACACACCGATCAGATCTGCGCTCTCACAGTACACTGCTCTGCATTCAAAACACACACACACACACACACACACACACAATATTGCCAAACTACTGCCTATATGATCAGTGTGTATGGCAGACTTTTTCTGAGTTCAGTGGAGACCAGTTATCATAAGGCAAGCGTTACTTTAAATATTATGCAAAGATATTAGGGTTATTTATTTTAATGTCGTGCGAGTTACAATACCCAAGCTGATCTTTATAAACACTTTCCTCCAGTCCATATCCAACGCTTGCATTTAATCAACTAATTCCTCCAGCTGAGGGGTGATGAACACGTCTTATTATTCATTACAGATGGGGTCTCTACATTAGAAATGAAAGGTGACATTGAGTGAGTCAGTGAATCTGTTCATCTGTCTGATTCATTCCAGAACAAAGCAAACGACTCAGATAATCACAGACTGATGCTGCGCAGCACTCACTGTACTACCGCTCCGCTATAGCAGTACAGCGCATGTGACGGCTCTCCGCATTGTTATGCTTTAATGCTGCTGTTAAACATCATGAGGACACTGCAACTGTGGAACGAGTGTAATCATAACTACTGCTCAACCATTCTGCAGCAAACACTCTTTACAGAGCACTCCAGCATCTGCAGGTGTGTGTGTGAGAGATGACACATGGCATGATCCTAATATCTGCACATGCATTAGATGATGCTTACTTTGTGTTCAGTTGTTGTGTAGCTGACTGAAGGCTAGATGTAAATGAATGAGAAACACTGGGCTCTCCACTCTTTGAGCTGGTCAGATGTGCACTCCACTGCTAGTCATCCGTGCACTACAGAGTCTGCATGGGGGATTGAAACACCAGCTCAAGCACCAGTTTAACCACAGTATTTTCTCCGCAGCTCTCCTGTAGCGCTGCCGGGGTCACAGATGATCAGGGTTTGAGAAAACACAGGAGTTAGCGTTTACTTCTGCATGTGCTTTCACTGCCAACGACAGCAGATACACTTTCTGTCAAACATCACCCGAGTGCTCTGAGTGTGCCGGCCTTAATCCACAGCAAACCTGACTACATGGAGGATTTCCTCATGTCACAGTACTGGGGATGTAAGACTACAGTGATGGATGACTGAGGTAACTACTGGCACTGTGGTTACCATGGCATTTATACAGTATGTGGGTTACGCTGTCACACACACACACACAGACAGGTGAAATAAGGGCCTAAATGACAGAAGCAGAGCAGAGAACACACGTTCATCACAAGCACAGCTTTACCATCAGTGGATGAACACACACACACACACACACACACAGCAGAGAGAGAGAGAGAGAGAGAGAGAGAGAGAGAGAGAGAGAGAGAGAGAGAGAGAGAGAGAGAGAAAGCGCTAACCAGCTAACCAACCCTCACACAGTCCAGCGGCAGCAGATCGCAGGTCTGAAACACACACACACACACACAAATAAACAGACACGCTAGTTAGCAGGTTAGCAGCTCCATCCAGCAGCGCTACTAACCCTAACCAGCAGCTGAGGGAAGAGAATTTGGCCCAGGGTGGGTTAGTTTAAATGAGCAGTTCTCTCCCTCACACACACACACACACACACACACACACACACACACACACACACACACACACACAGATGACTAGCTGAGCAGCACACAGGACTGCCGTTAGAGAAGCAGCCTATCTAGTGCCCTCACCTGCTCGTGTGGAGGCGCATACTCTCTGGCCGAGCATCGGACTGTTTCTGCGGCGGAACACAATGAGCTTCCGTGTTTCTGCTGCTCAGCCCTCTCACCGAGCCGTTACCGACACCGAGAGGCTGATCCCGGTCCCTCAGCCCTCCAGCCGCTCAATCCCCGCCGTGTGGATCCGCAGGCCGGTGTTCGGGAGCGCAGCGGCGGATAAACGTGTCTTTTGTTCGCGCTCCGCTATTGTGCTGCTGCGCGTCTGATGGCGGATCCGCGTTCATTCAGCAGCAGACGCGGGAAACGGGCCACAACCTCTGACAGGACGCTGACGCCATCACATGCGATTCTGCTCCCCGAAATCAAATAAATAAATAAATATGGTAAATAAAAAATATGGAGAGTAAAAAAATAGCAAAGCTCCTCCCAGTCCTCTGGTCACCGCCGAACGGCACTATGGGAAATGTGGTCCGCCGGTGCCCTACCCAAAACATCCGCTTTCAGTATCACCGCAGATTTATGATAAAACTGACACAATTATATAATAGCTGTTATTAAAAAAACATTCATCTTGACAACAACAACACTATCAACAATAAGAAGATTTATTAACTTTAAAGTATAAGTTTGCGGTTTCTGTCTAGTTAATTGTGTTCTGAAATCAGCTGAAAGAACAGTGTGTGAACAGAGCTAGCATTTGCGGCTAACACACACACTCACACAGGGAGAGAGAGAGAGAGAGAGAGAGACTGACTCACACACACCGGCTCCCTCTACAGCTGCTGTGAAACACACTCACACACACACACACACACACTCTCTCTCCCTCAGAGCGCAGCTCCCGAACACACCGCGCTGTTTGCTCTGCAGAGGCCGAAGATGATCAAGCTTTTCTCGCTGAAGCAGCAGAAGAAGGACGAGGAGTCAGCCGGCGGGCCGCGCGCGGGGGGCGGCGGGAAGAAGGCGAGCGCGGCCCAGCTGCGGATACAGAAGGGTGAGAGACACACACACACTCTTGCTCTCGCGCACACACATATACACGCACGCAAACACACCGGGCCGGTACCGGAGCTCGCACAGCCGCGGGGCCGCCGACCGGGTCGCTGAGGAGAAACAGCGATAGCGTTAGCATTAGCCGCGCGCTAACAACATCCGGCGCTCCTCGGAGATTCTGGCCCATAAAACAAGACAAAACAGACAGTTTAGACATTCACAGTCCGAGCAGGAGGAGAACACCGATCAACCGTCGAGCTGCGCGGACAACTCTGCGTTTCTGCCCGCGGAGAGGTAAAGTTTAAGTCTCAGTCAAAACACTGAGGCCTACAGACCCGGAGGAGGAGGAGAGCTGGAGCTGTTCATAACCAGAGGAGACCTTCAGCAAAGATCTGCTGTGCTCCACAAACCATCCACACGATATCACACACACAGTAACAGTCAAACTGGAGTGAGTGTGTGTGTGTGTTCATACAGCTGAGCAGAGTCTGGTCCCCATTCAGCAGAAACACCAACTCGGCTGAGGAAACACAGCCGATACTGATGAGGAGAAACGGCTTTAAACACACACACACACACACACACACACACACACACACACACACACACACACACACACACACACACACACACACACTGTTTTAACTGTTCCAGGGAAGTGTCCTCAGTTAAGTTAATAAAGCACAGTGTGTTTTCGGCTGTTCTCCATCACTCACGCTTTATTTGCTCCACACCTGTGAGTTACTTCTAATAAACACAAAAGAAGATAGTGTGAAGAATGCTGGAGGAATCTGGCTTTGACTTCCGGTGTTGGTTTTTCCTACTCTGGACCTGAAAGTTTGCAGTGTTGTTCAGATGTGCTGCTTTGAGAGGTGAGCGGTGTGTACATGAGCAGAGCTCTCCTGCGGGACCCTTTAACACTCTTACACACTTTGAGTCTTGTTTTAAGACCCAATCACGACCGCTGTAACAACAATGACGCGGCTTTAATATTTAGATGAGCGTGAACAGAAGCTGAAGATGCAGAGGAACAGCCCCACTGCTTCTGTACAAACCACCGACAGCCAATCAGAATCAGCCTGCGCAGACGAGGATCATGGGACGCTGAGCTCTGGGTGATGGCACTGCCTGTATGATGCTGTAGTTCATGTGTTGTTGTATGACTTGTTAATCTACGCTGCGGCTGACATGGCCACAACACATAAACACATGATGACAAGCCCTGATCAACACAGACGGCTGATGGAGGAGTGTGGAGATCAGCACCTCCTCTGTGTGCTTCTGCTCATCAATAATGACTGTACTGGCCCACACTGATGAAGAACAGCAGGAGATGAAGCAGCCGTGGTGGAGCAGAGAGGTGTGCACGTGTGTTTTTGTGACATATCAGGACACAAATCTGTATATGACAGGTGTAACACGGGTATTACAAAAAGGTGAAATCTGTGGACATTGGTGACGTCCTCATTTCTCCAAAAGCTTCTAAATCCCACTGAGTGAGGGAGAGAGTAAAGCTGCACACCGGCTCCTGTGATGGCTCGGGTTAGGGCAATACTGTATACGGTTTGAACAGTATAAAATTAATGGAAACCTATGTAATGTCCCCGCTTTTCACAAAAACAAGTGTGTGTGTGTGTTAGAGAAAAGCTAATGCTGCTGTTTCTCTTTGTCAGACATCAATGAGCTGAACCTCCCGAAGACCTGCGAGATCGTCTTTCCAGACCAGGACGACCTGCTGAACTTTAAGCTCATCATCTCTCCAGACGAGGTGTGTGTTCTGTGTGCTGAGGAGTGTGTGTGTGTGTGTGTGTGTGTGTGTGTGTGCTGATCTGGGGAAGCGCTGTACTGACCGCTGCTCGTCTTCTTTCCTCAGGGTTTCTATAAAGGAGGGAAGTTCGTCTTCAGTTTTAAGGTGAGCAGCAGAGGGGCGAGCGGCGCGTCCGTGTCCAGCTCTCTCCAGTGTGCTGTCGCCGCTGCACTCACACTGTTCTGCTTGTTTCTGTAGTGTTCTGATCTGTATGTGAGTGATGTTGTGAAACTTCCGTGCGCTGATCTCTGCCGTTGTGGGAAGGTTTTTCTGACGTGTTTCTCCTTTAGGTAGGGCAGGGTTATCCGCACGACCCCCCCAAAGTCAAGTGTGAAACGATGGTTTATCACCCCAACATTGACCTGGAGGGAAACGTCTGTCTAAATATACTGAGGTATGGTGTGCAGCTTTACACTGTTGCTCATCTCCATCTTCTTCCAGCTGAACACATTCATCTCTTAATGCTCAGGCTGTTTCTACATGCATCTCTCATTTCTCTTTGCTATTTGGGCTTATTGGAAGCTGATTAGAATAAAACGTGAGGATCATCTTCTGATAAGATGTACTTTTAGAGGAAAGTGATGTTCATATATGTGGACTGAATGTACATAAACACTGTTTCCTGCCTGTCTGTAATGCATATTTAATATAGGAATATTTTGAACATGTTTTGACTATCAGAGAGTGAAATCAACATTTTTGCCCATTATGGACGGTTAAAACAGTGTTTGGGACACGTCATATGCTGCAGAACAGTTGCAGGATGATTCTGTGTGTCTGTAACAACATATAAAACACTCAGACTATCTTAAACAGACCCTGCAGAGCTCGAGTGATGTAAAAGATCACACTGTGAAATGTGTTGAATGCTGCTCCGCATGAGGGACTGGATGGTGTTCTCCCACCTGATGACTTGGTTTATTAATGATCAGCCCGCTTCATCATGTACACACTGTAAACACACGCTCTTCTTCTGTAATATAAAGGATATTTGGATTATTTGACAGATATTTGAATCGGTGTTCTGGATTTTTCAGTAAATCACTGAAGAGCAGTGAGTGATTAGTCTAATATAAACCACAGGAGGAAGCTGTCCAGCGTGAGGAGAGTACCCTGCAGCAGAACGACACAACACTGCTGCTGAAGAGCTTTATTAGTAAATGAGTTGCGATGGTGTAACTCTGCAGTTCACACACAACTTTACTGTATTTCAGAGAAGACTGGAAACCGGTGCTGACCATTAACTCCATCATATACGGACTACAGTACCTGTTCCTCGTAAGTGTTGATCAGTGTTCTGGCTCAGTTCATAATGACTATCACTAGTCCTAGCTTAATTAAAGAGGATCTATTGTGTGTGTGTGTGTGTGTATCTCCAGCAGCCTCTAATGCTCATCATGAGTGAACTGTGTTTATTATAATCAGACTTGATGCAGAAACACTGTGATTGACATTCTCTCTTTGTACACGTCATCAGATGGGGAAAGCCCCGCCCACTAGTGCCCATCTCTCCATCTCGTTAGCATATCCAGCAGCCCTGAGTGAGAAGCAGCCGTCTGTCCATTAGCCAGTAGAGTGTTTGAGCTGCTGAAGATGATGTCAGCATAGACTAAGAGGATTATAGATGTGGAGTTCTAGATGAACAGAAACAGGAGCCACATAGACTGACAGAAGCATCAACACACACTCACACTGCAGCACACACACACTGCTGTTTTACATCTGTCACTATGCTGACATCTGTAGCTCCGCCCTCTTCTGAAAAGATTACAATATCATTTACATTTAAAGCGACAGTCACCAAATTAGGATCAAAGCCTGAAAGGGTCAGTTTCAGAGAACTGGAGAACATTACCTGTGGGATATTCAGCTCAAACACACACACACACACACACACACACACACTACAGACAGCAGACATGCGTTTACAGCTCATATAAAGGGGCGGAACAGCTCTCCTTTAACCCTGCCCTGTCCTCTTAGACATTTTGCAGTTGTTGTTGTATAGGGTGTAAGGGCAGTGTGTGTGTGTGTGTGTGTGTGTGTGTGTGTGTGTGTGTGTGTGTGTGTGTGTGTGTGTGTGTTATTGATCGGTATTATGATGTGCCAGCTGTATTGGTGAAGTGTGTGTGTGTGCTTCTGTTCCCGCAGGAGCCCAATCCTGAAGACCCGCTGAATAAAGAGGCAGCAGAGGTTCTGCAGACGAACCGGCGACTCTTCGAGCAGAACGTCCAGCGGTCGCTGCGGGGCGGATACGTGGGCGCCACCTACTTCGAGCGCTGCCTGAAATAGTCCCGCGCCCGCCGGCCCTCACGTCCGAGAATGCATTTATCGTTTACATGCGCTGAGATGTACTGACCGACACACTGACCGCTCTCGGGTGTGCGGGACGGTGGCGAGCGTTCACAGGCTGGTCAGTGGTTGTTGCTCAGAGAATTCAGTCGTATTTCGCCACTATGCTGGTACCCACTGTTTATTTTTTGCTGAGATTCACATGCTAACTCATCCTCCACTCAACATGAGCGTGCGCGGGGCAGACACACACACACACACACACACACACACACACACACTCACACACACTTCTCTATTCCATCACCCAGCTTGAGGACTGATTGGTTTGGGCTTGAGACGGCCGCTGCCCCGCGCCGCACACATCAGCCGTGTTCAGTCGTCCTCATGTCTCTGTCTGCCAGATTCTCTCAGTATCGGTTGTGTTTAGCGCTGCATTTGACCAATTCCTGATCACATTTATAAATTGATGGCCGCTGCATTGATCGCCGGCGGTGCACAGGCGGCCGCTGGGATATGTGTGCTGATTGGCTGTTGGAGAGCGGGGGGGCGGGTCTGCAGGACGGGGCGGGTTAGCGAGGGTTGCGTAATGTTACAATTCTGTTGTGTATATTAAATCCCAGTTGTTCACGATGACTGCAATATGAATTATGTTAAATAAAATATTGACTTGAATGCCTACAGTGATGGAGGAGTGTCAACTACAGCCTCACACACACACACAAACTGTCTCATACACACACACAAACACAACCTCACACACGCTTTCTCACAGACACACACACACCATCTCACACACTGCCTCTTCTACAGCAATAATAAACTGAGCACACTGAGCAGGAGCGCTGTTGTGTGTGTGTGTGTGTGTGTGTGTGTGTGTGTGCTTCTGCACAGGAAGCTGCTCTAGAACTCTCCTCCGCTCGTGTGTGATCAGTGTTCCTCAGGCTGAAGGGCTCATGATCACGGCTGCAGTACACTATGCTGAAGTACACTGAAGACCTGCTTCCTGTTCCCTGTGTGTGTAGTGTTCTGCAGAGGGATTGGGACAGCTATAACGAGCCCTCAGTGTGTGTCATAATAGTGCACATCTGCAGTTCACTTCATCAAAGTGCTGAGTAATGATGACTTTGCGCCTGAAGGTGCTGTTCCTCTAGTAATCAGTGTGCCGTGGGAATCACACCACACGCTACCCCTGATAACAGTGCGCTCCGTGTCTTCATCATCTGCTCTTTCTGACCCACACTCGGTCTGACGGGCTCTTGTAATGAACGCAGTTCTCCACACTATCGAGACGCTCCCTCAGTAGGCAGCAGAGCGTCATGATGCTGCGCGTGGGCGGGACCTGTGACGTCAGCGCGTGATATCGTTCCGCGGGCGGGAGTTCCGCGCGGCCTTTTCCTCGCGACAGCGGCTGATGAGCAGAAGCGGTAACCGCGAGAACGGCTCGGCGCTTCAGCATTAGGCGTGGACCGACCGACTTTACCGACCGACTGCACTCGTTCTGCCCCCGCGGACCCGACAGGATGGAGCTGATCACGATCCTCGAGAAGACCGTGTCTCCAGGTAAGCAATCCTCACACGCGCCTCTCCCGCGCACGGATGCCGTTTCTCCCGCGTGATGACCGGGGCTGAGCCGCTTCCCCGGGTGTGAGCGACGGTTAGCGGGCGGCTAACGCAGCGCAGGCCCGGTCGCTGAACCGCGAACGCGACGCGTTAATCTCCACCCGTCGAGTGGCGAACAGCAGCCGGACCCTCGGCTCGCCAGAGCAGGAGCGGGTTACCGGCCTGCTCGGTGTGTCCGGTCTCTGCGCGGTAACGAGTGTTAATGATCAGAGTTCACACACCGACACACGGCTCTACTTCATGGTCGCGCACATGTCGCGCCGCCGTGGGGTTTGTCCCGCCCGCGCTTCTGTTGGTAAAGTTGTTAGCAGTTAGCATGCTAGTCAGGAAGTGGCTAGGTGTTAGCATGGCTAGCACTCAGTCATCCTGTGCCGCTGCCTCTGAAAGTTCGCGCGTGTACGGCCGTGTCTAGTTTACACCGACTCTCCTCCCGCTCGGAGCCCGGTAAAGCGCTGTGGCCGAGCGCGATGCGGAGTTTCCCGGTTCTGACGCGCAGCTCCGCGTTTGGCGGGAGAGTTTCACAAGCGATCGATCAGGGAATTGACTGATGATTGTGATTGATTTTCAGATCGGAATGAGCTGGAGGCGGCACAGAAGTTTCTGGAGCAGGCGGCCATCGAGAACCTGGTGATGAAGCACACACACACACACACACACACACATCAACTGTCTCACAGACACACACACACTGTACTACTGTGTTGAATTGATAGTGTGTAAATTGTTTCTGGACCAGGACTCTGTTGTGTGTGTGGATCTCAGTACTGTGCTGAGATCAGCTCCAGCAGACCACTGGTTCTCCTACAGGTGTGTGTGTGTGTAACTCTGTGTTCTGCTTCTCAGCCGACCTTCCTGGTGGAGTTGTCCAAGGTGTTGGCGAACCCGGGGAACACACAGGTGGCTCGCGTCGCCGCCGGCCTGCAGGTCAAGAACTCTTTGACCTCTAAAGACCCGGAAGTGAAGAGTCAGTACCAGCAGAGATGGCTGGCTATCGACACCAGCGCACGCAGGGAGATCAAGAACTACGTAAGGATGCTGTGTGTGTGTGTGTGTGTGTAAGAGAGAGAGAGAGAGATCTTCAGGATGCAGGAAGGTAAAGTGTGTGTTCACAGAGATCAGACACACACTCCTAAATGATGGCGGTATTTGCTCAAACGGGCTGGACCAGCTGTAGAATGTGGATCTGCAGGAGTTTAGTACTTTCACTTACAGTAGTGCAGCGCTCAGCTTCCCCTGATCACTGACGGAGCATGCTGGAGTGTGTGTGTGTGTGATGTTGATGTGAGCGTCAGCATGGGGAACTTGAGTATTCATCTTGAAGTCCTCATGGCGGTCACTCTGCTGTTCTGAGATCAGCCTTTACAGCAGCAGGAGTTCAGTGATGATCAGCTGTGGTGAAAAACTTCGCTCAGTTTCTCCTGAACATCACTGCAGATGATTATAGTTTAATATTCAGGAAACCGCAGCACCTGAACACTACACCTGCAGACAGCCGTGTTCATGATGGAGGCATCGTGTGTGTGTGTGTGTGTGTGTGTGCGCGTGTGTGTGTGCACCGCCACTGCTGTTCTTCTGCTGTGCAGACAGGCCTGTGGAGGTTTAATGGAGCTCTGTGGTAGAGCGGGTAAATTGAGCTCTGGGCTCAGCTGTGCTGTTTAAGGCCCGACTGAAACACCTGCATTATTAAAGGGCCATGAGACCCCCTCGTTTCAGCAGGGTGTTTTCACACCTCTACTCTGGAAAAAGTCAGAAAAGTGGGCGTGTCCAGCTCTGTTTAGGGGGGAGTGTCGGAGGAACTAAAGTGGGAGGGTGTGGGAGTGTCTATTTGGGCACGCGCGAGTTTCAGAGTCAAAACACACACAGTAGAAAGTGATGGTGTTTAACCTACATGCACATCTGTAGTCGAATTATTTGCCAAATGATTAAATGCTGGACTTTAACTGCAGTTTGGCTCTTTCATTCAGGGAATTCATTCATGTCCCTCGCGACAAACGAGATATGTGATTCGAGGAACTGCTCTAAGCGTGTATTTTTCATGTAATGTTTGATCCCGCACGGCGAATGAGAGAAAAAAAACTCAGCATTTCCCGGAAACTTAAATGCACTCGGCAGGTAGTGTCAGAAAGCCGCGTGTGTTATTCCGGTCACTAAATGCGGTCACAAAATCCAACACGAGGGTAAAGTTTGGTTGTGGTGCTAACGTGTTTACACTCGGTGCAATAGTTTGTTAGATATAAACAAAGAGCGCTGGTCGCTCACTTACCAAACCTGTAGAGACAGGACAATCACCAGCAACTAGAGCCGCGTCTTTATTTAGAGGAGACTACAATCCGGATCTCAGCGTTTGCAGATGAGAACAGCTCTCAGGTAAACAATAATCCTCCTTAGACACGTAAGTTATTGTTGTCGAGCGTCGCGTACACTGTTAATCCACACGTGAGTCCAGCTGCGCTCTCACAGAGAGAAAATGAAAACAAAACTTCACTGCAGCAAACTATTAAAGCAACACTTCACGCTTGTTTTGCCAACACAACGTGGCGTCTCTGTCGTGTAAACATGGTGACAGTAATGAATATTAATGAAGTTGCACAATAGAGCGCGCTGATTGGTTTGAACCAAGCCTTACTCATGCATTAATGCAGCACACTGTAAGACGTAATAAGACACACTCTGGCACAGACGTCCAGTCTGCACGCTGGAATACACGCTATTATCTCATGACCGTGACGCAGCTTCAAAAATTCGTTTCAAACCGGAAGTACGAATTTGCTTAAAATAACGCTAAAACAACCAATTTACACTTTTTAGTGAAATATAGGTGTCCTAATAGTGTTTTTAGCAGTGTGGGACACATATACCACTGTCAACAGCTCAACACATGTGCTCTGGTGTTTCGTGACCCTTTAAGGTCCAGTTCTGTTTTCACCCCTTCCTCTTGACCTTTGAAAGCAAGTGTGAAGGGGAAGGGCTTCAAATGTACCCCTGAGCACAGCACCTGCACACGTCCTCCTCCGTCATCACCATCTCCAGCTTCATATGAGATCAGACGATGGCGACTGCTGTAGTTACTGCAGTTGTGTTCTTTGCAGGGCTGGAAATTGTGACCGTTTTGCTCTCATATGAGCCGGAATTGTGTCTATGTGGCCGCAGTATATATTGGAGCATTTGTGCGAGTGCATATATTGTTGTCGTGCGACCGGTTTTCACAGCACAATGTTCAGCACACGTGTAGATTTAGGAGGCCTTCACACATTTCCCAGCTCAGCAGTGTGTATAGCAGTCGTCATGTCCACTTGCTGCAGTAAACAAACCCGCAATGCCTGCCCCGCCTTCAAGCTCTTCTTATTGGCCCACAGCGCTACAACAGAACACCAATGGATTGGTTAATATCAGCTGTCAATCACTCAGTTCAGATGACGGAGCTACAGAGGTCTGGATAATGGAGAATGAACACAGCACTGACAGATTGAGTTTTAGACAGCAGCTAAAGGGACAGATAACGGCTCGTCTGATCAGTGATCATGTGGAGAACGTCGATCCAGCATCTACACTTTCCCAAGAGTGGCTAAAAGACTTCCAGTGTTCGAGATCCGCTATGAAAAGGACTGAAGCGTTCGCTGTAAAGCCGCTGGGACGGAGTTTTCAGGTAGCAGTGTTTGCCGCTGAATCTACACATGAAGCAGGAGATGTTCAAACCTTATTTAATCATCACGATGCTGTCAGCGACTGACCCCGCGCTCACCATCGCTGAAGAGCATGCGCTGACCGAGATCAAGCTGATACTGCAGCTCATTAGAGACCGTTTCTGCTGTTAAGATGATGGATGCCAATAATAATTTCTGTCATCATCATCATCTGTGCAGTATGAGACGGCACCGGTGAGAACAGCACTGTGATTATTGTTACCTCAGTTCATCTCCGTCACGTGCAGCAGTGTGTGCAGGCCGCTGAGCGCAGGCAGAGTTTGTTGATTTGTTAGTTAGGGTTAGAGGCTTAATATATAACTCGATCTGTTCATATAAGACGTGTAGTAACGCTGCTCAGCATTTTCAGACGCTGCCACTACAATAAAGCTTCATTTCCAGCCTAGTGTGGTGTTTATCTGCAGGAAATCATTGATGACGTATATCCTGTTAGGAACCCTAACACTAGACTGTTGTGACGGAATATTGGAGTGTCAGTGTTGCGGGACTGCTGTACAGGAGTTGTGATTATGGATTGTAGATCGCCAAATTTAGCAGTTTTTATTTCTGTGTTTTTTTTTTTTTAAAGCATGACTGTAAAACAGGAACACCAGTATGGTTATAATAAAACATGCTTGTGTGTGTTGTAAGAGTTTGCAATAGTGACGACAAATCTTCATTTGTGGCTGGTGCATTCTGGGAAACTCTTACCTTTTGGTTTTGCATGTGGTCCTGGAGACGCTCTGTTCGAAGGGGTGTGTGTGTGTGTGTGTGTGTGTGTTTGTATGTTCTCTCAGCTGTTGTCTGTGTGCAGGTGCTGCAGACGCTGGGCACAGAGACGTACCGGCCCAGCTCCGCATCTCAGTGTGTGGCGGGCATCGCCTGCGCAGAGATCCCAGTAAACCAGTGGCCGGAGCTGATCCCACAGCTGGTGGCCAACGTGACGGACCCCAGCAGCACCGAACACATGAAGGAGTCCACGCTGGAGGCCATCGGCTACATCTGCCAGGACATAGTGAGTGCTTATTTATCTGTCTTTTAAACACACACACACACACACCTGCTGCTGCTCTGACTCTCACCTGTTCACCAGGACCCAGAGCACCTGCAGGACAGCGCCAACCAGATCCTGACCGCCATCATCCAGGGCATGAGGAAAGAGGAGCCCAGCAACAACGTCAAGCTGGCCGCCACCAACGCGCTGCTCAACTCGCTGGAGTTCACCAAAGCCAACTTCGACAAGGAGGTACTCACTCACTCACTCACTCACTCACTCACTCACTCACTCACTCACTCACTCACGGTGTTTACAGCTGCGAGAGTCTGCAGGACAGCGCTGTACATGTGCTCTAACTCTCACACACACTTTCTCTCTGCAGACGGAGAGACACTTCATCATGCAGGTGGTGTGTGAAGCCACGCAGTGTCCAGACACCAGGGTGTGTATCGCTCTATCAGACTGACACACACACACATGCGCATGTCCGTAATGCTGAGGGGTCTTACATGCCTGCTGTTTCTGTAGGTGAGAGTAGCTGCGTTACAGAACCTGGTGAAGATCATGTCCCTGTATTACCAGTACATGGAGACCTACATGGGTCCTGCACTGTTCGCCGTAAGTCTACAGACACTTTAAGGGGAAGGGGAGTGTGGGAAATCTGCTGATGGTGGATGTTTTGTCTTCAGATCACGATAGAGGCCATGAAGAGCGACATCGATGAGGTGGCCCTGCAGGGAATCGAGTTCTGGTCCAACGTGTGTGATGAGGAGATGGATCTGGCCATTGAGGCCACGGAGGTGAGTCTGCCTCCTGTAGGGGGCGCCACTGCTGTAGTGAGTCTCTCCTGTAGGGGGCGCCGCTGCTGCTGTAGTGTCTCTCCTGTAGGGGGCGCCGCTGCTGCTGTAGTGAGTCTCTCCTGTAGGGGGCGCCGCTGCTGTAGTGTCTCTCCTGTAGGGGGCGCTGCCACTCAGGGTTTGTGCTGTGTTTTGTCTGCAGGCCTCAGAGCAGGGCCGACCGCCGGAGCACACCAGCAAGTTTTACGCTAAAGGAGCCCTGCAGTACCTGGTGCCCATCCTGACGCAGACGCTCACTAAACAGGTAGAGTCAGGTGCAGCTCGGCGTGTTGTTCTTTGCCCTGTCGTCATCATCATCATCATCTCTGTGCTCTCCTGCAGGATGAAAACGATGACGATGACGACTGGAACCCGTGTAAGGCCGCAGGAGTGTGTCTGATGCTGCTGGCCACCTGCTGTGAGGATGATGTGGTGCCGCACGTGCTGCCCTTCATCAAGGAGCACATCAAACACCCCGACTGGCGCTACCGCGACGCCTCCGTCATGGCCTTCGGCTCTATCCTGGAGGGTCCTGAACTCAACCAGCTCAAACCACTCGTCATCCAGGTACAGCTCACGCAGAGCTGGTGTGTGTGCGTGTGTGTGTGCGCATGCGTGTGTGTGTGTGTGTAAGAGAGAGAGAGAGAGAGGCTCGTGTGTGTATATGTGTATGTGTGAGAGGCTCACGTGTGTGTGTTTGTGTGTGTGTGTTTGTGTGTGTGTGTGTGTGTGTGTGTGTGTGTGTGTCAGGCGATGCCCACGCTGATCGAGCTGATGAAAGACCCCAGTGTGGTGGTGCGGGACACGACGGCCTGGACTCTGGGCCGCATCTGTGATCTGCTGCCTGAAGCCGCCATCAATGAGGTGTATCTGAGCCCGCTGCTGCAGTGCCTGATCGAGGGGCTGGGGGCCGAACCACGCGTCGCCTCCAACGTCTGCTGGGTAATAGACTCTCTGACCACAGCTAACGTGACAGCAGCAACATGGTTTATGTCTGATGTGTGTGTGTGTGTGTGTGTGTAATGCTGTGTTCTCCGCTGCTGTTCTCAGGCTTTCTCCAGTCTGGCTGAGGCGGCGTATGAGGCCACAGATGTGGCGGATGATCAGGAGGAGCCGAGCACTTACTGCTTGTCCTCCTCCTTCGAGCTGATCGTGCAGAAGCTGCTGGAGACCACCGACAGGTAAAGCTGACCCCTACTGTACACTGGGTAATGCCAGCTCATGTATGGTTTGAAGTGTACATGTACATCATTAAAGAGCCCATATTATACATGTAATAGGGTCATATTTTGGTTGTAAGGGTCTCCAACAACAGTCTAATATGCAAGCAAGGTCAAAAAACACTTTCATTATCTTATAACCTGCATTTATTTTTACCTGATTATCCCAGCGACTCCCAGATGAATCGTCCAGTCACTCATTTGTTCCCAAACCCCTCGAGGCAACAACTTTAATCACCGGTGTGCGTGCGTGCGCGCATGTGTGTGTGTGTGTTTCTGTGTTAGAGGGCGGGGCCGCAGATTTTAAATCTTGAATAACTTGGGTTCATTGTAACGTCATGGCCAAACCTAATGACTCGTTATCAAGACGACTCGTTTGAAGCACTGAGTCGACTCTTTTATAGCTGAATCAACGGTTTTAAACACTGAACACTTACAGATTTAAGCCTTGGCTGGATACTTCACTTCACTTAGAGCTGTGATACACACTACATGGAGGAAAACCCATAATATGGGCTCTTTAACACAGTGTTATCAGTGCTCTTCAGGCGTAAGAGCATGAAGTGTGTGTGTGTGTGTGTGTCAGTGTTTCCTCTGAGCAGTGTTAAGTCAGGCTGTTTTCTCTCTGATAGGCCGGACGGGCACCAGAATAACCTGCGCAGCGCGGCGTACGAGGCTCTGATGGAGATCGTGAAGAACAGCGCGAAGGATTGTTACCCGGCGGTGCAGAAGACCACGCTGGTCATCATGGAGCGGCTGCAGCAGGTCCTGCAAATGGAGGTGAAGATCCGCTTCTGTGTCTGTGTGGAGATGAGTTGACCAGCACTGATGATGATGATGATGATGATGATGATGATGTGTATTGCTCTAGATCTGTCTCTCACTGAGCTGTATGATCTGCAGGACTGGACTGTATGATTCAAGCCTTTAGTAATGTTCAGTTCAGTAATGTTGCCTCCTGAACAGGTTTGGCTAAAGATTGAGCCTGTAGCATAACACTGATCAGCGATGCGACACAGGATCACGTCAGTCAGTCTGTTCCCCCAAACACCTGAACTTTCATTTGTCCCTGTAAATGAGCATTATAGGCCTGGCTGATCTGTGCTGATACTGTTCAGCAGAACACACACACACACACACACACAGTTGATCGTGTGTTCAGCATCATACACACTCGCTTCAGAAATACATGCCCATGTAGAGGAGCTGTGTGTGTGTGTGTGTGTGTGTGTGTGTGTGTGTGTGTGTGTGTGTGTTCTGGTTGTAATAACTGTGTGTTTTGTGCAGTCTCACATCCAGAGCACATCAGACCGAATCCAGTTCAATGACCTCCAGTCTCTGCTGTGCGCCACGCTACAGGTCAGTGTGTGTGTGAGTAAGTGTGTGTATGTATGAGTGTGTGTTCTGAGCTGTTTGTACTCCTGCAGAACGTGCTGAGGAAGGTGCAGCATCAGGATGCGCTGCAGATCTCGGATGTGGTGATGGCGTCGCTGCTGCGCATGTTTCAGAGCACCGCCGGCTCCGGAGGCGTGCAGGAGGACGCACTGATGGCCGTCAGCACACTGGTGGAGGGTGAGGAGCAACACACACACACACACACCATCATCATCATCATAGACACTCAAACTCCATCACATCTGTCGTTATTGTCATGTGATCAGAGCTGTGGTGTGTCAGTCGGTGTCCGCCGCTGTCTGCTTGGTTCTCTGATTAAGCCAGGTCTTCTGTTTGTTCTCCTCCAGTTTTGGGCAGTGACTTCCTGAAGTACATGGACGCCTTCAAGCCTTTCCTGATTATCGGACTGAAGAATTATGCAGAATATCAGGTAAAGCTGGGGCATTGCGGCGTGAGTGTTGATGATCGTTCCTCCTGCCGCTCAGAGATCATGCGGCTCAGGATTTTAGATCATCATAGAGAAATCTGAGTCTGTTTCACCCGGTGTGTGCCGACCGACGGTCTCCTGTGGCCACGCTGGACTTTGCGGGACTCTACAGCTGTAAACCTGCTGAAAATACCTGGACATAAACCATAAAGCAGAAGTGTTGAACTGTGTGTGTGTGTGTGTGTGTGTGTGTGTGTGTGTGTGTGTGTGTGTGTGTGTGCTGCAGGTCTGCCTGGCTGCGGTGGGACTGGTGTGTGATCTGTGTCGGGCTCTGATGGCCAATATTCTGCCTTACTGTGATGAAATCATGCAGCTGCTGCTGGAGAATCTGGGTGTAAGTACAGCTCCGCTCAGGCCGTGACTGCAGCACACTGCTGGACTACACCAGCTCTACATGCTCCACTGCCGACACTTCCTCTTCTCTAATGCAGAAACAGCGCTAGTCTTTCGTTTCTGTCTTTGTTTTGTACTAATAAAAGTCCAGTTCTGTTGGCGTGTTGAATAGGGCTGACGGTTACTCCATTACCTGCTCTTCTCTTTAAAACTCCTGCATCCTCACATCTCCTGGCGTTAGGGGTTATATAGTGAAGCAGCGCTGGTCAAACTGGGGCTGTTAGCACTGATCAAGCTTCGGCAGACTCTTCTCAGCTGAATGCAGAAGTGTATGAATAGTACACTAACTATGAGTAGAGCGCGAGCCGGCACAGTGAACACTGCGTGATGATGATGATGATGATGATGGTATCAGCTGACGGAAGCGCTGACGTCTCATTCGCCCAGAGCGTCAGTCGTGCAGCTGCTGGAGCTCTTCATCTGAGGAGTTTTGCTCTCGATTTATTTTTGGTTTGGGGCTCTGAAAGGATTTGCCCTACACTGAGGGGCCTTCAGCTGAGAGCCTGTTTTATTTGACAAGATGGCCATGAGGTCAGCAGGGTAGTGAGCTAGTGTGGGGAACGGCCATGATGAGCTCTGGGTCGTGTTCAGATGTGCACTAATACACCACACACATGATCTGTTCTCCACTGTCTCAGTGCTAAAGCTGCGCTTACACTAGTTCAGCATGTAATCGTGTGTGTGTGTGTGTGTGCGCGCAGAATGAGAATGTGCACCGCTCCGTCAAGCCCCAGATTCTGTCTGTGTTTGGAGACATCGCTCTCGCCATTGGAGGAGAATTCAAGAAGTACCTGGACATTGTGCTGGACACTCTGCAGCAGGCCTCGCAGGCACAGGTGGACAAGGTGAGCAGATGAACACACACACACACACACGGCGCTCAGTGTTTGACGATTGTTGTTGAACTTCTGTCTATTATCATCTGTGGTGCTGTGATGTCCTTCAGTCGTGTAGAGCAGACGTTCAGCGCTGCTCTGGGCTATCACTGATCTTAAACAGTTCAATGAGAAGATCTCCAGACCTGACCGCTGACAGCACACACACTGTCTGTCTGTTACACGAGCTGAGCTGTGTGTGTGTGTGTGTGTGTGTGTGTGTGTGTGTGTGTCTGCAGACGGACTATGATATGGTGGATTACCTGAACGAGCTGCGTGAGGGCTGTCTGGAGGCCTACACCGGCATCATCCAGGGCCTGAAGGGGGACCAGGAGAATGTGCACCGTAAGTGAACACACACACACACACACACACACTTCAGCATTGCATGGCGTGTGCGTAATGTGTGTGTTCTCCTGCGCAGCCGATGTGATGCTGGTTCAGCCGCGTGTGGAGTTCATCTTGTCCTTCATTCACCACATCGCAGAGGACGAGGACCGATCTGACGGAGTCGTGGCTAATGCTGTAGGGCTCATCGGGTGAGGCACATACACACACACACACACACACACACACACACACACACACACTCGTACAGACAGACATTGTGCAGTAGTCTGACCCCTGTGTGTGTGTGTGTGTGTCAGGGACCTGTGCACCACCTTCGGGAAGGATGTGATGAAGCTGGTGGAGGTGCGTCCTCAGATCAATGACCTGCTGACTGAAGGCCGGAGATCCAAAACCAGCAAAACCAAGACTCTGGCCACGTGGGCCGCCAAGGAGCTGCGCAAGCTGAAGAGCCAAGCCTGGTGCGTGACCTCTGACCCCACAAACCTGCCTGTGTGTGTGTGTGTGTGTGTGTGTGTGTGTGTGTGTGTGTGTGTGTTAAAGCTGTTCACTCCAGTCTGAGGAGCACAGAGAGTGTGTGTTTCTCTGGCCCTCACTCTGCGAGTGTGTGACGTGTTGTTCTCCTGTGTGTGTGTGTGTGTGTGTGTGTGTGTTTCTCTGGCCCTCACTCTGCGAGTGTGTGACATGTTGTTCTCCTGTGTGTGTGTGTGTGTGTGTGTGTGTGTGTGTGTGTGTGTGTGTGTGTGTTCCTCTGCCCCCCACTCAGCATGTGTGTGACGTGTTGTTCTCCTCTGTGTGTGTGTGTGTGTGTGTGTGTGTGTGTTCCTCTGCCCCTCACTCAGCGTGTGTGTGACGTGTTGTTCTCCTCTGTGTGTGTGTGTGTGTGTGTGTGTGTTCCTCTGCCCCTCACTCAGCGTGTGTGTGACGTGTTGTTCTCCTGTGTGTGTGTGTGACGTGTTGTTCTCCTGTGTGTGTGTGTTCCTCTGGCCCTCAGTCAGCGTGTGTGTGTGACGTGTTGTTCTGTGTGTGTGTGTGTGTGTGTGTGTGTGTGTGTGTGTGTGTGTGTGTTCCTCTGCCCCCCACTCAGCATGTGTGTGACGTGTTGTTCTCCTCTGTGTGTGTGTGTGTGTGTGTGTGTGTGTGTGTGTGTGTGTGTTCCTCTGCCCCTCACTCAGCGTGTGTGTGACGTGTTGTTCTCCTGTGTGTGTGTGTGACGTGTTGTTCTCCTGTGTGTGTGTGTGTGTTCCTCTGGCCCTCAGTCAGCGTGTGTGTGACGTGTTGTTCTCCTGTGTGTGTGTGTGTGTTCCTCTCAGCGTGTGTGTGTGACGTGTTGTTCTCCTGTGTGTGTGTGTGTGTGTGTGTGTGTGTGTGTGTGTGTGTGTGACGTGTTGTTCTCCTGTGTGTGTGTGTGTGTGTGACGTGTTGTTCTCCTGTGTGTGTGTGTGTGTGTTCCTCAGCGTGTGTGTGACGTGTTGTTCTCCTGTGTGTGTGTGTGTGTGTGTGTGTGTGTGTGTGTGTGTGTGTGTGTGTGTGACGTGTTGTTCTCCTGTGTGTGTGTGTGTGTGTTCCTCTCAGCGTGTGTGTGACGTGTTGTTCTCCTGTGTGTGTGTGTGTGTGTGTGTGTGTGTGTGTGTGTGTGTGTGTGTGTGTGTGTGTGTGTGTGTGACGTGTTGTTCTCCTGTGTGTGTGTGTGTGTGTTCCTCTCAGCGTGTGTGTGACGTGTTGTTCTCCTGTGTGTGTGTGACGTGTTGTTCTCCTGTGTGCGCAGATCTCCGGCTGTGGAGTTTCTTCTTCTTCTTCTACCAGGACAAATGGAAATGAAAGCCCTGCGGTTCTTCTGTCTTTTAGAGCTGTGGACAGAAGTGCTTGTGCGCTGATGAGTGTGTGTGCGAGTGTGAGAGCGAGTGTAAGAGCGAGAGATTGACACACACCTTCAGTCCAGCTCCAGCAGAGGAACAGCGGCACACACCTCCACCTTCTCCACCTGCCCGCGTTCTCCATCCTGACCCGATCCTCCCCCCGGCCCGATCAGCTGCAGGACTGACCGTCACACACTGATTAGCAGACGGCGGCCGCGGGAACCTGCTGCTGGAGCCATGATGGCGTGACTGGAGTGTGTGTGTGTGAGTGAGCGAGGGCGGCGCTGTTTCCGCGTCGTCTCTCAATATTTCAACCAATAATAAATAAAGGTGATCAATATCTTGTTTGCGATTGAGTGAGCTGCTCTTGCGTTCCCTCGGCGAGCGGCAGTGGAGGCGTCCGGCCTCTCGTCACGGCTGCGCTACATTACTGGCCTCCTCCTCCTCCTCCTCCTCCTCTGTGTTTCTTTAATAATAGTGCTGATTGAGTAATGGTTCTCTTACCGGTGTGTGTTAGTATGGATGTGCGGATCGGAGCTTCACCTGCCCTGCCTAGGGAAGACTATTGCCACTACAGGCGCAGGCTCCGGCGGAGCGACGGGATATTAGACACCTCCACACGCGACTTTATTCTCCTTTATTTGTTTTGCAGGAAACTGAGTGCCAAACCCAGCGGTGCAGATGGACTTGAGCTTAATGTGTTACTCGTAGAAGATGCGAATTAATAATACACACGTCAGCGGCGGCGAGCCGAGCAGCATCCATGTGCTTTTGGTTGTAATTTTTTGTTTTGTTTTCCTCTTGCGGCACTTAATTGGAGTCATTCACCGAGCTTTTAAGAAGACGACGACGGACAGAATCAGACATTTGTATGAGGTTATATTTTTCCATTGATATGAAAATAAAGTTAAATTAAATCTTTCTGCTGTGTGTGTGTGTGTGTTGTGTCTTCAATAATGGCACATAAATGAGCAGCACACGTCCACAAGACCAGTTCAGGAAAATAATTTAATAATAAATACATTTAAATAGAACATTACAGCGCACCCACAGGGCACAACATGTGTTAAACACACAACATGTGTCGGTCAACATGTGTTAAACACAACATGTGTCGGCTACCAAAATAACAAATGTTCAAAACAATAAATATTAAATATATAAATATGTAGCGAAAGTCATGGTGTGTGTGTATGTGCGTGCAGTTAGCATTGAGACACACTGATGCAGCGCAGGCTGCGGAACACGTCCTGCATGAAGCTGCGCAGCTGCCGGAGTGTCGCGCGCACACGCACCTGCAGCTTGAACTGGCTGAGTGGAGCCGAGAGAGTGTGTGTGTGCGGCAACACCTGAGGACCAGCAGAGGGCACCTGGAGGAGGAGCTGCAGAACACAGAGCGCATTACACACCAGTACACACTAATACCAGTCAGTAATACACACACGCTCACCACTGTACACTAGTGTCAGTCAGTAACACACACACACACACTCACCAGCGTGCGCAGCTCTGCGAGGTCGTTCAGTAGGTTCTCTGGGCGGCAGGGCTCCAGCAGCTTCAGCAGGACTCTGTGATGAAGCTCCAGACCGATGAGCATCCGCTGCACACGCTCCTCCTGCACACACACACACAATGTTAGACACACCACTATACACCTACAAACACTGCACACACATGCAACATAAGTGTGTATTTACAGGTGTTAGTGTGTATTTACCAGTGTTAAATCCTCAGATTTGAGCAGCGGCAACGTCGGGATCTGGAACTCACTGGATAAAAACTCCTCAGTGGAGGAACTCAAACCCTGCACACACACACACACACACACACACACACACACACTTACGTTAGGAGAACAGCTGTTACTGTTGGAGCATCTCTAACCATGTGTGTGTGTGTGTTCAGTGTGTGTGTGTGTGTGTGTGTGTGTTGGGGGATGCTCACAGTGTTGGGTGCGCAGAGCTCCTGCACAGCTGGAATGTCGTTTAGGATCTTCTTGGCCAAACTCAAGGCTCTCAGAGTGTGTTCAGTGTGTGTGTGTGTTAGCTGTGGCTGTAGGGGCACACACAGCAGCTGGCACACACAGAGGTGCAGCAGAACTGAGGAACATGAAGGAGAAAGATGATTATCCTCCATCAGACAGTATTACTGCATTATAAGACAGAGAGCAGGTCACTGAGTCTCCTCATGATGACTACAATAATCATCACAATGATCAATAATAATAATAATCATCGTCACAATGATCAATAATAATCATCATAATCTTCACAATGATCAATAATAATAATAATCATCATCACAATGATCAATAATAATAATAATCATCATCACAATGATCAATAATAATATTAATATCTCACGGAGGCAGCAGGTCTTCATGGCGGCTCGCCGGTGCTCGGTGTCCGGTGTTGGGTGCTGCTGTGCGGATCTGGAGGCTTTTAAAGAGCCTGATTGTTCAACTGGGGAAACTTCCATGACTGATCGGCGTCGCGTTATTGCGTCTGAAGCGTTGCGAAAAACACTGACAAAAAGAAGGAAACAGTCAGTCAGTCCTCGGGGTTACTCGAGCCGGTGTTTACCGGCGGATGCTCTTCCTGAAACACCCACCCACGCACACACACACACACACACACACACACACACACGTGGCTCACCTGCACCGCGTGTCTACGCTGGCGAACACCGGGAGCGCATGCGCACTCGGAGCCCGCAGGACTCCAACCGCAGACCTGCCGCCGCTGCACCGGGAATAAACCGCTCCGTCACTCATATCGCCGTTCACACCGGTACACAGAGCGTTATTGAGCGGGGATTAAACGCGGATTAGAGCTTCAGATCCCGGGAATTCTGCAGTTTCGTCAGAGCAGGAAGCAGAAGCAGAAACCGCAGCAGCAGAGCCCCAATGACGCCCGGAGCCGCGTCACAGCCGCGTTGAGCAATCCGCCGTTTCCCCGCCACTGATGCGGGATTATTACAGCACTGCTGCAGGCGAGACTAATGATGGAGCTGTAATGAGGCTTTATGGTTATTCACTACACTTCCTCCTCCATCAATCAGTCTAAAATAATCAATAATCATGAGGAGACCGGGCCGGGTCAACAACATTTTGGGCCCCGCGGCTGCAGCAAACCCAAGGCAGGGGCCCGTGTATTTCACCACCTCACATCAGTTTTTTTTTGTAATTATTATTATACTTATTAATATTGTTATCTAGGGGCGAGGCAATGGCGCAGTGGGTAGTGCTGTCATCTCACAGCAAGAAGGTCGCTGGTTCAAACCTCGGGTCAGTTGGTGTTTCTGTGTGGAGTTTGCATGTTCTCCCTGTGTTCGCGTGGGTTTTCTCTGGGTGCTCCGGTTTCCCCCACAGTCCAAACACATGCGGTACAGGTGAATTGGGTAGGCTAAATTGTCCGTAGTGTATGAGTGTGTGTGTGTGAGAATGTGTGTGTGGGTGTTTCCCAGAGATGGGTTGCAGCTGGAAGGGCATCCGCTGCGTAAAAACTTGTTGGATAAGTTGGTGGTTCATTCCGCTGTGGTGACCTTGGATTAATAAAGGGACTAAGCCGACAAGAAAATGAATGAATGAATATTGTTATGTAATTTTCAAGCAGGCGGTTCATTCCGCTGTGGCGACCCCAGATTAATAAGAGGGTAAAGGCCGTGTACACTAGTGCTGTTTGCTTGTGTTTCAGTAGATGTTTAACTAAATAAAGGGCGCCAGGTGTGGGGTGGGGGTTGTTGTGCGCGTTCTCATCAGCTGTGTTGTCGAGCGCGTACTGTAAGGGGGGGAGGGGGTGGAGCGCGCGTACTCAAGATCGATGTTGTCGCGCGTCTACTGAACGACGGGAGTGAGGGTGTGTCGCGGGGCACTTTTGATCATTTTGGAAGGGCACTTTCTATCCAACACTAAATAGGGCACGTGCACTGCACAGGTTGAGCCCCATGTGTGCACGGGCCTGCCTATAATCCTAATACTGAGGAGGCGGCGAGTCAGAGAACAACAGCTCTGCTATACTCCTGCACGAGTGCTTCATCAGTTATCAGAGCCGCACGTTACTGTGAACTTCCACAGCACAAACGCCTGAAGCGTCCTGAGCTCGTCCATCAGCCCATCACAGAGGGTTAGCATTAGCATGTTTGTCAGCGACAGTGTTTCATCACTCCGCATTATTACTGTAGTTTTACAGATCTTCTTCTTAGAACGCAAATTACCCATGATGCCCTGCGTGTGTGCAAGGAGAATGCTAAAAACTTCCGGTGTGTGACCTGACCACGCTTTATATAGCGAACGCCTGGACCAAAACCACAACACTGAAACAAGAAGACAGAGTGCAGAACCTGCGCAGACTCGGACTGTTATTGATCAGTCCTCCATCATCCACACGCCCACACAGAACCATGAAGGCTGCTAGACAAGCCGCTGCGGCAGATTTAGCTAACCCTCCATCACAGACGTCCGCTGTCTTCGAGCTTTCAGAAGAGGAACTTCCATCATGTCCAGCTACAGCGAGCTCCTCCTGCATCCAGAACAGCTCTCCTGAAGAACACTGTGCAGTTTCCCTGTCTAACTTAGACATAATCAGACGCCACTGATGGATGGAGGAGAAAACTCCATGAACAGAAGACTCACAGCTGACTATCGACCTCACATGTTGACGGGAAAATGACTCGAGAAGATGACACGGGTTCCTGGAATCAGTCGAAGATATTGAAACTGAAACATCAAGATATGCCAGACAATTCTGCCTCGAGAACCAAGCACATGAACAGAGGAGATCCCCGTCACACAGCGTCTGGGGAAGAGGAAGCAGGAGTCACTCGCCTAGAGGGATCCAGAACACATCGGGACGCGTCAGGGCTGCAGCGGAGAACAGCTCGAGTCTGAGATTTGCTGAAGATCTTCCTCAAATTAGAGCCAAGATTTGGCCTACAATCCTAAAGGCACGCGGAGAGGGCGAATCAGCCGACTCGATGTGGCCGTGAGCTGTGAGCTGTCATTGGGGCGTTGAGCCTGGTCTTGGTCAGATTGAGGACGCTTCACAGGATGATGAGGAAGCCGCAGATTAAATGACTGAGTTTAGTTTCCGCTTTATTTGTCCTTCTTTACGTTTCTGACGTTACTCAATGCACAGGCGGTGGCCGTACAGCACTTCCTTTGCTCAGTTCTTTATATTAAATTATTTATATGTCTGATTGACTATTCGGGCCTCTATTCGTCATCTGGTGCTTCGTTCTGTCCTCGATTGAACAGCCTCCGGCGCCAGTATGCAGCTCTGCACAGGACGTTTGCCCAGTGGAGAAGCGGTGCTGCCCATCTGAGCCTGGTTTCTCTCCAGGTGTTTTGATTCTTCTCTTTCGCCAGGTGCTGAAGTTTGTTCCTCTCCGCTGTCGCCGCTGGCCTGCATGGTTCAGGGTCTGTAGAGATGGATGGATTTACTCTTCAGTGTTTGGACTCTCAGTAGTGAATATTTTTGTAATTCAACTTTTTTTATTGTTCAACAGCCAAGAACAGAGAGCACACGTCACCCTACACATACACATGACACATGTTACATATTACATATGTGGAAATTAGGGTTGTGGTACTTTGAATGCACATATTCATTTATCCTAATTGTAAATGTTGCCAGAGATCATCCCACTTTCTATGTACACTTCTCCCTCATTGTTCAATCTCCCCAGCACACACTCATATGATGCAGTTTCCATCACCCCATTAATCCACTCCTTCATTTCTGGCATTCTGGGATGCTTCCAGTTGCGGAGTATCATCACAGCAGCTGTAATGCATCCTATCTTGAGAAGAATAAGGGATTTTTACCTATATTAGGGATCACTAATTTGTCACCCAGAAGGCATAGCCGTGTCTCTACAGGTAACTCACAACCAATCCTCCATTATTCTCACCATTTTACACCAGAATGGGTAAACTAGACCACATTCCCAGATCATGTCTAAATAAGACCCGTCTCTCAGTAGTGATTATGAAACCACACTGAGCTGAACTGAACTGAACTGAACTGAACTGAACTGAACTGAGCTGAACTGAGCTGAACTGAGCTGAACTGAACTGAACTGAACTGACCTGAACTGAACTGAACTGAGCTGAACTGAGCTGAGCTGAACTGAGCTGAACTGAGCTGAGCTGAGCTGAACTGAACTGAACTGAACTGAGCTGAACTGAGCTGAGCTGAACTGAGCTGAACTGAACTGAGCTGAACTGAACTGAACTGAACTGAACTGAACTGAGCTGAACTGAACTGAACTGAGCTGAGCTGAACTGAACTGAACTGAGCTGAACTGAACTGAACTGAGCTGAGCTGAACTGAACTGAACTGAACTGAGCTGAACTGAGCTGAGCTGAACTGAGCTGAACTGAACTGAGCTGAACTGAACTGAACTGAACTGAACTGAACTGAGCTGAACTGAACTGAACTGAGCTGAGCTGAACTGAGCTGAACTGAGCTGAACTGAACTGAGCTGAGCTGAACTGAACTGAAGCTCTGAACACTGAACTACACTGTTTACATTCACTGTGTGATCTTCTGTGCTCAGCTGTTAGACTCAGTCCACATTGTAGAAGCGCTGTATAAATCAAGCTGAGCTGAATGAACAGTGGCGTTGGTCTCAGCATTCGGGTTCTCTGAACTGGACTGTTCGTGTCGGTTCTGTGCTGTCTATGAATGCCGGCGGGTTGTGTTTCAGCTTATAGCACTCTTCTTGATTGTGAAATAATTTAAAACTGATTTGAGTTTTTCCAGGAATGGCGCTCTGCAGCTGAACACGGATGGGGAATGGTGTCTGGTGTTGCGAGTGTTCTGCTGGTCTAATGACTGCACTCAGCCGTTTTAATAGGAGAGCAGTGGCCATCTCCTCATTCAGATCATATCTGCTGTTATCATAACGCTTCTGATGATGAATATTTACAGATATGACTGAAATGGTTATTAGATAATTAAATTAAACATTGGTGACTAAATGTCCTGATGTGCATATCATAACTGGAGGACAGTTTTATTTCACCTCTAATAAATTTGGGCGATGCGGTGGCACAGTGGTTACTGTTGTCGCCTCACAGCAGGAAGGTCGCTGGTTTGAGTCTCGGCTGGGTCAGTTGGTGTTTCTGTGTGGAGTTTGCATGTTCTCCCCGTGTTGGTGTGGGTTTCCTCCGGGTGCTCCGGTTTCCCCCACAGTCCAAACACATGCGCTATAGGGGAACTGGGTAAGCTAAATTGTCCGTGTGTGTGTGTGAATGAGAGTGAGAGTGGGTGTTTCCCAGTGATGGGTTGCAGCTGGAAGAGCATCCGATATTTAAAATGTATGCTGCAATAGTTGGTGGTTCATTCCTCTGTGGCGACCTCTGATTAATAAAGGGACTCAGCCGAACAGTAAATGAGTGAGTGATGGAGTGAGTGAACGAGTGAGTGATGGAGTGAGTGAGCGAGTGAGTGAGTGAGTGAACGAGTGAGTGATGGAGTGAGTGAGCGAGTGAGTGAGTGAGTGAGCGAGTGATTGAGTGATTGAGTGAGTGAGTGAGTGAGTGAGCAAGTGATTGAGTGATTGAGTGAGTGATGGAGTGAGTGAGTGAGTGAGTGATGGAGTGAGTGAGTGAGTGAGCGAGTGATGGAGTGAGTGAGCAAGTGATGGAGTGAGTGAGTGAGTGATGAAGTGAGTGAGTGAGTGAGTGAGTAAGTGAGTGATGGAGTGAGTGAGTGAGCGAGCGAGTGATGGAGTGAGTGAGTGATGGAGTGAGTGAGCAAGTGAGTGAGTGATGGAGTGAGTGAGTGAGTGAGTGATGGAGTGAGTGAGTGAGTGAGTGAGTGATGGAGTGAGTGAGTGAGTGAGTGATGGAGTGAGTGAGTGATGGAGTGAGTGAGTGAGTGAGTGAGTGATGGAGTGAGTGAGTGAGTGAGTGATGGAGTGAGTGAGTGAGTGATGGAGTGAGTGAGCGAGTGAGTGAGTGAGTGAGTGAGCGAGTGAGTGAGTGAGTGAGTGAGTGATGGAGTGAGTGAGTGAGCGAGCGAGCGAGTGAGTGAGTGAGTGAGTGATGGAGTGAGTGAGTGAGCGAGTGAGTGAGTAAGTGAGTGAGTGAGTGAGTGATGGAGCGAGTGAGTGAGCGAGTGAGTGAGTGAGTGAGTGAGTGAGTGAGTGATGGAGTGAGTGAGTGAGCGAGCGAGTGAGTGAGTGAGTGAGTGAGTGAGTGATGGAGCGAGTGAGTGAGCGAGTGAGTGAGTAAGTGAGTGAGTGAGTGAGTGATGGAGCGAGTGAGTGAGTGAGTGAGTGAGTGAGTGAGTGATGGAGTGAGTGAGTGAGCGAGCGAGTGAGTGAGTGAGTGAGTGAGTGATGGAGCGAGTGAGTGAGCGAGTGAGTGAGTAAGTGAGTGAGTGAGTGAGTGATGGAGCGAGTGAGTGAGCGAGTGAGTGAGTGAGTGAGTGAGTGATGGAGTGAGTGAGTGAGCGAGCGAGTGAGTGAGTGAGTGAGTGAGTGATGGAGTGAGTGAGTGAGTGAGCGAGTGAGTGAGTAAGTGAGTGAGTGAGTGAGTGATGGAGCGAGTGAGTGAGCGAGTGAGTGAGTGAGTGAGTGAGTGATGGAGTGAGTGAGTGAGCGAGCGAGTGAGTGAGTGAGTGAGTGAGTGATGGAGCGAGTGAGTGAGCGAGTGAGTGAGTGAGTGAGTGAGTGAGTGAGTGAGTGAGTGATGGAGCGAGTGAGTGAGCGAGCGAGTGAGTAAGTGAGTGAGTGAGTGAGTGAGTGATGGAGTGAGTGAGTGAGCGAGCGAGTGAGTGAGCGAGTGAGTGAGTGAGTGAGTGAGTGTGAGTGAGTGAGTGAGTGAGTGAGTGATGGAGTGAGTGAGCGAGCGAGCGAGTGAGTGAGTGAGTGAGTGAGTGATGGAGTGAGTGAGTGAGTGAGTGAGTGATGGAGTGATGGAGTGAGTGAGTGATGGAGTGAGTGAGCGAGTGAGTGAGTGAGTGAGTGATGGAGTGAGTGAGTGAGTGAGTGAGTGAGCGAGTGAGTGAGTGAGTGAGTGATGGAGTGAGTGAGTGAGTGAGTGAGTGAGCGAGTGAGTGAGTGAGTGAGTGAGTGATGGAGTGAGTGAGTGAGTGAGTGAGTGATGGAGTGATGGAGTGAGTGAGTGATGGAGTGAGTGAGCGAGTGAGTGAGTGAGTGAGTGATGGAGTGAGTGAGTGAGTGAGTGAGTGAGCGAGTGAGTGAGTGAGTGAGTGATGGAGTGAGTGAGTGAGTGAGTGAGTGAGCGAGTGAGTGAGTGAGTGAGTGATGGAGTGAGTGAGTGAGTGAGTGATGGAGTGAGTGAGCGAGTGAGTGAGTGAGTGAGTGAGTGAGTGAGTGAGCGAGTGAGCGAGCGAGTGAGTGAGCGAGTGAGTGAGTGAGTGATGGAGTGAGTGAGTAATCTTCTTGATCGTTGGCCACCTGGCAAAGGTTCCTCCACTACTACAAAAGTAAATCTACTAATGATAGGAATCGATAGACACTTGGAGGCCAATATTTCCTGATGATCCGGGATTCACTTGGTCCAATAACAAGGGTAGTAATTATTTAGGCATTGATTAGGATTAGGTTTAAAGGCCTCCATCTAGATTTGAGGTGAACATACGCCGAGGATGTCTCATTTGTCCTCGTGTATTTCTACAGGCTGCGCAGTCATGAGCAGATCACAGTAAACTGAGGGATCTTGTAGGCATCAGTACAGCAGAGAGGGAAGTGGTCATCATCACTGAGCCGATGACACTATTCTCTTTGGAAAAAGTAAGTTGTCGTAGCTTCAGGAGTCATTAGCACATTTTCTAGTTTCCACTAAATGTGAATTATTATCTGAGACAGATGGCGATGCTGTTATAAGCTAAAATTAACCCACACGCTGTGGTGATCATGTTACTCCAATTACAGAAAAACCCATAAAACCTCATCTTTAAAGCAAAATCTCTATAAATGGAGAAGAGCAGCACTCACTGACTGCTTATCCAGATTAATCTGCTGCTTTGGTCCTACAATAAGCAGACTACATTAATAAACAATAGACAAGATGATTATTTCCCTGTGTTTGGAGAACACATGACATTTAGACAGCAGGTGTGATGAACACTTAAGAGCATGGAGGAGCACATGTTCTAATTTTAATACATTAAACTGCACCTTTAAACTACATCGATTTGGAATTATAACCTGAATTATATTCTCTCACAGCTGAGAGGCTTAAACTTTCCCTTCCTACGTCATTATAATATTGAAAAGCTTCCCGTCAAACTCTCTGCATTTCATAAGGCAATGCTTCTCTCTTGCTCTCTGATTTATCAACACAGATTTCCTCCACACTCTGGTTTCATCGGGAATAACCGCAATATACTCTATAAAATAAACCTGTATTTTTCCAGAAGAATAATATAAACAAACATCATCACTGAAATAAACAAACATCATCACTAAAACAAACAAACATCATCACTGAAACAAACATCATCACTAAAATAAACAAACATCATCACTAAAACAAACATCATCACTGAAATAAACAAACATCATCACTAAAACAAACATCATCACTAAAATGAACAAACATCATCACTGAAATAAACAAACATCATCACTGAAATAAACAAACATCATCACTGAAACAAACATCATCACTGAAATAAACAAACATCACTAAAACAAACATCATCACTAAAACAAACATCATCACTAAAATGAACAAACATCATCACTGAAATAAACAAACATCATCACTGAAATAAACAAACATCATCACTGAAACAAACATCATCACTGAAATAAACAAACATCATCACTAAAACAAACAAACATCCTCACTAAAATAAACAAACATCATCACTAAAACAAACATCATCACTGAAATGAACAAACATCATCACTGAAATAAACAAACATCATCACTGAAATAAACAAACATCATCACTGAAATAAACAAACATCATCACTAAAACAAACAAACATCATCACTGAAACAAACATCATCACTAAAATAAACAAACATCATCACTAAAACAAACATCATCACTGAAATGAACAAACATCATCACTGAAATAAACAAACATCATCACTGAAATAAACAAACATCATCACTAAAACAAACAAACATCATCACTGAAACAAACATCATCACTAAAATAAACAAACATCATCACTAAAACAAACATCATCACTGAAATAAACAAACATCATCACTGAAATAAACCAACATCATCACTAAAACAAACAAACATCATCACTGAAACAAACATCATCACTAAAATAAACAAACATCATCACTAAAACAAACATCATCACTGAAATAAACAAACATCATCACTGAAATAAACAAACATCATCACTGAAATAAACAAACATCATCACTGAAATAAACAAACATCACTAAAACAAACATCATCACTAAAATGAACAAACATCATCACTGAAATAAACAAACATCATCACTAAAACAAACAAACATCATCACTGAAATAAACAAACATCATCACTGAAATAAACAAACATCATCACTGAAATAAACCAACATCATCACTGAAATAAACAAACATCATCACTGAAATAAACAAACATCATCACTGAAATAAACAAACATCATCACTGAAATAAACAAACATCACTAAAACAAACATCATCACTAAAATGAACAAACATCATCACTGAAATAAACAAACATCATCACTAAAACAAACAAACATCATCACTGAAATAAACAAACATCATCACTGAAATAAACAAACATCATCACTAAAACAAACAAACATCACTGAAATAAACAAACATCATCCCTGAAATAAACAAACATAATCACTGAAATAAACAAACATCACTGAAATAAACAAACATCATCACTGAAACAAACATCGTCACTGAAATAAACAAACATCACTGAAATAAACAAACATCATCACTGAAACAAACATCGTCACTTAAATAAATAAACATCATCACTAAAACAAACATCATCGCTAAAACAAACATTATCGCTAAAACAAACATCGTCACTGAAATAAACAAACATCATCACTAAAACAAACAAACATAATCACTGAAATAAACAAACATCATCACTGAAATAAACAAAAATCACTAAAACAAACATCATCACTGAAACAAACATCGTCACTGAAATAAACAAACATCATCACTAAAATGAACAAACATCATCACTGAAATAAACAAACATCATCACTGAAATAAACAAACATCATCACTGAAACAAACATCATCACTGAAATAAACATCATCACTGAAATAAACATCATCACTGAAATAAACAAACATCATCACTGAAATAAACAAACATCGTCACTGAAACTTCATAAATAACAGACAGCACTGCTCTAGTTCCTCTGGCGGCTCAGCAGGGGGCAGCATCTCCTCCCGTGTCCGCCAAAACACGCACGAGCAAGAGCGCGACGGCCCAGAGTGCAGTTCGGCCGTCAGATTTGCCAGTCATCTTCAGCATCAGTTCTGAGCTGCAGCAACTCAGAGGAGCTGTTTATTTACATTACCGGAGAATTACCGACACCGAACACCGACACCGGGCGGCAACATGAAAGAGGCGACGGCGAAGAGACGAGAGAAACCGAAGGAGAAAAACACCGCAGAGCCGCAGGATGTGGAGATGAAGGAGGAGGAGCAGCGCGGGGCCCGGGAACTGGACCAGACCACTCTGGACGGTCAGAACACTCTATAATACAGTATATTACTGACCCATAACACACAGGGGACTGGACCAGACCACTCTGGACGGTCAGAACACTATAATACAGTATATTACTGACCCATAACACACAGGGGACTGGACCAGACCACTCTGGACGGTCAGAACACATTATAATAGTGGACTGTACAGTACCGCACATTGTTATTGGATGATGATGAGCAGCAGAACAGTACATGTTGTTTCGGGCTCTCGTGTTTAACAGATCTGCTACAGCTGCAGTGAGACTGGAGCAGCTTCTGTTCTGAACTCTGTGAATGTCCAGACGGTCAGACGCTCAGCAGCGGGTTGGTGATGATGAGGATGGAGTGTGTTGCAGATCTTCATCATCATCTCTGCATTTACAGACAGCAGTGCTGTCATCTGCTCTCTGCTGTCAGAGGAGTGTGTTATTACAGTAGTGTGTGTGTGTGTGTGTGTGTGTGTGTGTGTGTGTGTGTGTGTGTGTGTGTGTGACTGCAGATATCCGGGAACATGTGAAGCAGATCGAGAAGGCGGTGTCGGGGAAGGAGCCGCGGTTCGTCCTGCGGGCTCTGCGGGCGCTGCCCTCCACCAGCCGCCGCCTCAACACAAACGTCCTGCATAAAGCCGTCAGCGGGTTCTTCACAGCAAACGCCGCCGGGAAAGAGTTTCTGCTCGGCTTCCTGGAGCAGGTAAAACACCCTTCATCAGCGCTGAGCACACTGCTGATTACCGTGATCACTGCTCTGGGTGATCAGGACAGGTTTTGCTCTTCATTAAAGGTCACGATGCTGAACATCAACACAGAAGTGGTCTAGCAGAGGCTCTGTAGATGAGTGTCACATTCCCTCATCAGAGTATTGATCATGTGTTGTCGTGTGTCAGTAGCGGGTCTGCTTTTCCAACCATATTGAAAGATATGCATGATCTAGTGTGCATTATTGGGCTCGTGTTGTGGTTTTGAGTCTAAAACTATTTTATTTTCAAGCTAGAAAAAGCAAGCAGGCGACCATTAATCTCTCACACAGCTGGAGATCTGGAGGAGACAGAAACCGCTCCATATGCACTGCGTGCTGACAAACGGCCCTGTCGAGCTCTGACTGAGTCCCACACAGATTTTCATCCAGTAGTCTTGCTGATCCTTCCTTTAGCAAGCGGCCGGCGAATCCCCCACTGCAGCACGGCTATTGTGTATCTGCAGAACAGTCACTCGTTAATGTTTCCTCATGATCAGTCACACACACACACACACACACACACACACACACACCCGCACGCTGCTCGTGTCTGAAGGGAAGGCGGCGCTCGTGTTTTACCACATCCGGCCACTCATACACGCTAATGATGGAGGAACGGCAGATCATTACACGACTCTCAGATGACTCTTTATAAAGCAACAGTTGTAAACGGGGGCATCTCTAACCCTCAGCTGGATGTTTTCCTCCGCTGTGCTACACACCGTCATTTCCATTCCCTCTGTGATGCAGCACTGAATTAATTAATCTGATGTTTGTTTCCTGCAGCCGGTGGAGATTGAGGGCGACGTGCCGTTCAGACCACGCACCGGTAAAGCTGCCGCGGTGCCGCTGATCCCTGAGGTTGAGGCGTACCTGCAGCTGCTGACGGTGGTGTACCTGACCAACAACAAACACTACACAGAGGTCAGACTGCACTCATATCTACAGCAGCAACACATGAAGCTGAATCTGTTCTGATAAACACTGCTCATGCTCATGTAGGAGCCTGTAAACAGAAGCTGTGTACTATGAAAATGACAAAACCAGTGGAAAATGTTGACTTATATGAAAATAATGAGCAGTGGAGAGAGAACGGGCTTCATAATGCATGAATATCAGTTCCTGGTGATTATCTGCAGTGAGGAGCAGCGCCAGACACAATCTGTGGACATCTCCTGCTGTTTCTGCTGAGAATGAGTAAAACATCTGCAGATTTATGCTGAATTATTCACAACCATCATAACTAAACTAATATAGGACATCATCATCATCATAATAACAGCTGTTTAACTTTAATGTTTACAGTGCAAGTCTATCTAGTGGTGCGTTTCCCAAACAGTGATGTAACTGGCGGCTGAGCCATCATAGCACTGCATGGTCTGTGAGAGAGCGCTGTAGTGACGAGTGTTTCCTAAAACCCGGAGTTTCTCTGCGGCAGATCCATCGTTTGAGCCACGCTAGTTATAACGTAAAACACCCATAATGCAGCTCTGCACGGGGCGGAGGAACAGCTTCTGTAGAGCAGAACACACACCTAAAATAATCCAGTATTAGTTTAATAAAGCACGCACTCGCTCTCCACATCAGCTGAAATACATGTAAACAGCACATATAGAGTGTGTGTTTCCCTTACAGACATTATAGAGAACATCACAGACCCTATTCCACAACAAACAATCACTTCCAGAAGACAACACCTGCTCTGATCTCATGTAGAAACCACAGACATAAAGAAAGAATGAGGCCGTTTATTAAGAAATGACAATTAATATTTATTAGGACATGAAAAAATATCCCACTTTAATAATAATAATATTAATGATGATGATGATGAAGATGATGATGATGATGAAGATGATGAAGATGATGATGATGATTGATTGATTATTTAGTCTACTTTTGCAGTTTTACAGGTGTAAGCCTCTGCACTGTGTTCTACCCAGCAGGCCCGTGTCATTTACAGCACCGATACTTCATCAATAACCCACTGTACATTAAGCATTAGCGTTTGCGGTGTGTTTTGCTTTCACGAGCTTTGGAGACGCAACATAAACTCCTACAGCTTTCATCATGAGCAACGGCTGTGTTCAAAATGACGTCAATGTGTGCAAAGTGCACTGTGAAGGGAGCGCCACTGTAGACATGAAGATGACTAAAACTGAACTGTGAAATACTCTGAAAGCAGATTCTCAGTTTCAGTTTCTGGTTTTTAGAAACAAGAACACAGAACGCACGTTTGCACACACTGTACACACACCAACTAAACACTCATATTAGTCAACAATCTTACTGAAAACAAGATGAAAACACAATAAATACACACGCACACACATTTACCCAGGTTAATCAATAGACTCAGTGATGGGCTGGAGATCTGCAGATTTGTGTGTGTGTGTGTGTGAGTGTGTGTGTGTGTGTGTGTGTGTGTGTGAGAGTGTGTGTGTGTGTGTGTGTGTGTGTGTGTGTGTGTGAGTGAGTGTGTGTGAGTGAGTGTGTGAGTGAGTGTGTGAGTGTGTGAGTGAGTGAGTGTGTGAGTGAGTGTGTGAGTGAGTGTGTGAGTGAGTGTGTGAATGTGTGTGTGAGTGTGTGTGAGTGTGTGTGTGTGTGTGTGTGTGTGTGTGTGTGTGTGTGTGTGTGTGTGTGTGTGTGTGTGTGTGTGTGTGAGAGTGAGAGTGAGAGTGAGAGTGTGAGTGTGAGTGTGAGTGTGTGTGTGTGTGTGTGTGTTGATGAGTAATGAACGCATTGTCTCCTCCACAGGCTCAGAAAGTCTCAGATGATCTCCTTCAGAAGATCGGCTCTCAGAACCGCCGTGCGCTGGATCTGGTGGCCGCTAAGTGCTACTATTATCACTCACGTGTGTATGAGTTCCTGAACCAGCTGGACGTGGTGCGCAGGTGAGCTGTTCACACACACACACACACACACACACACACACACACACTGCAGTTAGCTCATACTGTTCTGTTTCAGTTTCCTGCACACGCGGCTGCGGACGGCCACGCTGCGCCACGATGCGGACGGTCAGGCCACGCTGCTCAACCTGCTGCTGCGCAACTACCTGCAGTACAACCTGTACGACCAGGCAGAGAAGCTGGTGTCCAAATCTGTGTTCCCCGAGCTGGCCAATAACAACGAGTGGGCACGCTACCTGTACTACACAGGTGAGAGGATCCTCAAACAGGGGAACAGCGGTGTGTAGGGATGTCCCGATACAACATTTTAACTTCCGATACGATTCCGATAATGCAGCCTTCAGTACGAACCGATACCGATATAAATGCGATATCAGATGATGAATACTTTACTTTTACCTATTTTGTTGAGAGGAATGTCTGAAAGGCTAGATCAAACTGAGAACAAAAGTCAGCCACAGTAAGTATGGAAATAAACGACCAATATATTAACTACTGGTTGCATAAATGTGAAGCTTTATATAGGAATATATTTAAAGTAATTAAAGAATAAATATTAAGACCCTGAAAAATATCTTACCTGAATAAACAAAATATACATATTTTAAAGTGCAAAATGCTGATTAAAGGTCACTTCAGTTATTTATTTCTTACCATCAGCAGATGATAGAAACAGCTGAAGCAGGAACAGAAGAAAACATTGTTCACTGATCAACTGCTGAAGGTGGAGCGTCTAAAGTCTGTCTGTGTGATTTTCACACACAGCTTCTTGATGAATTTGTGATCCAGTTTTGAGCTGAGAAATATCTTTTACACAGGCCAGCAGACATAAAGAGTTATTGTTATAAGTTATTGTTAAATTAATAAAAATGTGCAGTATGGTTAATACAAACATTTACATGATCAGATCTGTTTACTCTGTGTTTGCATCATAAGAAGAGTATGGCTGTATCATGTTCCAGAAAGTAACACCATTCTGTCTGTTAAACTGTAATGACCCTCAGCAACAGAAGGATTTCTTATTCTTATTCAATAGACAATTAAACCAACAGAAATGTTTAGCATTGAACACCTTGTACATGACAGCTATAGAAAACGAAAGCAGAATCCGGGACATGTTCGGCGCTTTAGAAATCCTGCTGAATGCATTTTTCAGTCTCCAATAGAGGACATGTCCAGGAAAAAGAGGATGTATTGTCACCCTAGATCATGAGCTGAGTCAGTCTATTTAGTGAAAGGTTTTCTTGGCGTGTCCTCGCACTCATCTCCAAGCGACTACCGAAGTCAGATGTGCAGCGCGTCTCTGAAGTCTGAAGCAGCAGAGCACCCGAGTGTGTGGAGTTTCTCACGCACACAGAACCGGCCGTGAGGTAAAGTCTTATATGTGGGAAGCGCTGGTGTTGAATTGAGCATCACACTGGATGAACCACGATACGCCATGACCGAGTTGTAATGTAAACATTTTAAATGAGGCTCGCATGGTGTGCGGTTCGTCGCCATTCAGCGCGCTGCTCAGCAGTGTATACAGGACAATGTAAGTTAAAGATCGCTTGACATGAAGTAAATAAACCAGTAGAGATGTGCCGCTCAGTGAAGGGTGTTAGTGTGGCGGAGCAGTGGAGGACGGTTACAGCTGTTAGCTCTGCAGAAGTGGTGTGTTGTCAGTGTAGTCAGGAGCTGAAACCCCCCCCGCCGGCACACAACACTGAGCCGGACATCATCTGTTTCAGGCCGCATCAAAGCCATCCAGCTGGAGTACTCAGAGGCCAGGAGGACCCTGACCAACGCCCTGCGCAAAGCCCCTCAGCACACCGCCGTGGGCTTCAAGCAGACTGTGAGTGTGTGTGTGTGTGTGTCCACTGCTGTGAATGTGAAGACTGCGTGTGTAAGTGTGTGATGACGGTGTGTGTCCTGCAGGTTCACAAGCTGCTGATCGTGGTGGAGCTCCTGCTGGGGGAGATTCCTGACCGTCTTCAGTTTCGGCAGCCGTCGCTCAAGCGCTCGCTGATGCCCTACTTCCTGCTCACACAAGGTAAACACACACTCTACTTCCTGCTCACACACTCTCATCTACAGAAACACACACTCCTGTGTCCGTGCTGATCTGAGGTCAGTGTCGGTGTAGTGGTGTCGGTCTGACCGTGTTCTCTGTGTCTGCGCTTCTGCTCCTCCAGCCGTGAGAACTGGAAATCTGGCCAAGTTTAACCAGGTCCTGGATCAGTTTGGAGAGAAGTTCCAGACCGACGGCACGTACACACTGATCATCCGACTGAGACACAACGTCATTAAAACTGGTGAGTTCATCACACCGTGCGCAGACGAGTCTATCTACAGCTGAACAGCTTCAAGGGGCCGTTCACACACACACACACACACACACACACACACAAACACACACACACAGTTCAACATTCCCTATTCACGGAGACGCTAGCGGCTCATAGGTCAGCGCGTATAACCCTTCATCACTTTAACAGAAGGAGACACTGACTGCTGTAGTTACTGCAGTTGTGTTCTTTGCAGGGCTGGAAATTGTGACCGTTTTGCTCTCATATGAGCCGGAATTGTGTCTATGTGGCCGCAGTATATATTGGAGCATTTGTGCGAGTGCATATATTGTTGTCGTGCGACCGGTTTTCACAGCACAATGTTCAGCACACGTGTAGATTTAGGAGGCCTTCACACATTTCCCAGCTCAGCAGTGTGTATAGCAGTCGTCATGTCCACTTGCTGCAGTAAACAAACCCGCAATGCCTGCCCCGCCTTCAAGCTCTTCTTATTGGCCCACAGCGCTACAACAGAACACCAATGGATTGGTTAATATCAGCTGTCAATCACTCAGTTCAGATGACGGAGCTACAGAGGTCTGGATAATGGAGAATGAACACAGCACTGACAGATTGAGTTTTAGACAGCAGCTAAAGGGACAGATAACGGCTCGTCTGATCAGTGATCATGTGGAGAACGTCGATCCAGCATCTACACTTTCCCAAGAGTGGCTAAAAGACTTCCAGTGTTCGAGCTCCGCTATGAAAAGGACTGAAGCGTTCGCTGTAAAGCCGCTGGGACGGAGTTTTCAGGTAGCAGTGTTTGCCGCTGAATCTACACATGAAGCAGGAGATGTTCAAACCTTATTTAATCATCACGATGCTGTCAGCGACTGACCCCGCGCTCACCATCGCTGAAGAGCATGCGCTGACCGAGATCAAGCTGATACTGCAGCTCATTAGAGACTAGGGATGTAACGGTATCAGAATTTCACGGTACGGTAATACCTCGGTATGAATGTCACGGTACGGTATTTATTGAATCATTTACAGGAAAAAACAAAACTTATGAAAATACTCCAAAAAAGTGCCAAAAGTGTCAATGACATACAAATTAGCCATCTATCTGTAAGCTTTGAAACAGGAACTTCAATTTTAATAACAAAAAATTATTAAACCATGTAAAAACAATAAAGTTTCAATTTAGTATTGTTGAAAACTCATCACATTCAACATTTAATCACACTCAGCCCATCTACCCAGATGAGAGCTCTGCTAGTCGGACTTCTCATCAAGCATCTCCCGCTGGATCAATCTCACTATATTTATTAAACGGGATATTTCATTCATCTTGTTGTCTTTATCTAACGACATATTCCCTGACTTTGGTCATTGGAATCTATTACTTGTTCTCAGGTAACGTGTTTTGGCTGAGCGCAAAGATAAGTTAATGATTAATGTAAGCACGTACATTCTGTATATTGGCTGATCGCTTGCCTTTATTTCCTATAATGTATAAACTTATTGTATGTTATACTTTTATAATGGCCATTATCGATTATTAAAACCGATACTCAGCAAAAGAGAGGGTGTGTTTCGTATTTTCACTGAAATTGAAAGGAGGCAGTTGTTATCGGCTCCGTTTTGTTATAAATATCCACACAGTGAAGATGACGCTCATCTTATGCAGCACGACGCCTCAACATGTCTGCTGTCTAAGTTGCTAATATTAAAATGAAAATAGGCAGCTCCTTAAATCATGTTTACATTTTATTGTTGATAAAGTGAAACAACGAAGCCAGGGTGATGTGAATGAAGTTATAAAGTACACTGTTCCCTTTGAAGATTTACCCGTGTCCTCGGTATAGTCTGCTTTTCCATATCAAACTGAGAAGAAGAGACTGCAGCCTTGATCAAACTTGCGAAGTCTGAACTTACACGGAGATAATGCAGGACTGAACTGTGCGTGTTAGGCTACTTAATATTCAGGAAAAGCCCCAATCAGAGAGGCGAACGTCTGCAGCCCCGCCTCCGTTTTCAGATGTCTCCGTTTTCCATTATCCACACTGAGACATTATCCACACATTTCGAAACGCTCTGTTTTCGGCGCTCGAGAACTCTGGCGTAGTGTGGACGGTTGGCGTAACCGTAGCAAAACTTATGCGTTTTCAAACTAAAACACATTAGTGTAAACAGGGCCTTAGAGTTTTCCAGCTCTTTTCATCCCCGCTTCTAGCAGCACACTCCATTTCCGCATTACTGGATCTGTAGTGACAACAGACCGCAAGGGATGATGGTCAAGCATGGGCTGATGGGTATTGTAGTTTTCGCTACCTCCCGTTCGCTTCATTCGCCTAAGCAAATTTTCTCAGAAGACCTATAGTTTTACCGAGTCATGCGACTTCGGTAATATCGGAAAAAAATAATATTGCGGTATGACGGTATTTACAATACCGTTACATCCCTATTAGAGACCGTTTCTGCTGTTAAGATGACGGATGCCAATAATAATTTCTGTCATCATCATCATCTGTGCAGTATGAGACGGCACCGGTGAGAACAGCACTGTGATTATTGTTACCTCAGTTCATCTCCGTCACGTGCAGCAGTGTGTGCAGGCCGCTGAGCGCAGGCAGAGTTTGTTGATTTGTTAGTTGTGATTAGAGGCTTAATATATAACTCGATCTGTTCATATAAGACGTGTAGTAACGCTGCTCAGCATTTTCAGAGGCTGCCACTACAATAAAGCTTCATTTCCAGCCCTGCATGAAGAATGCTGAAGCCGTAATCACCGACTCCCATAGCAGGAAACACTGTCAACATGAACCGCTGCAGCTCTCAGCATTTCTCAAAGCTTCTCCTTTGTGTTCAGCAAAGCTCATGAAGGGTTCTGTGGATGAGTACACAACAGCAGAGTGACCTGATGTGTGTGTGTGTGTGTGTGTGTGCAGGCGTGAGGATGATCAGTCTGTCGTACTCGCGCATCTCTCTGGCTGATATTGCACAGAAGCTGCAGCTCGACAGTCCTGAAGACGCAGAGTTCATCGTGGCCAAGGTCAGACACCTTAACACACACTAACACACTCACACACACACACACACACACACACACACACAGACTAACACACTCACCCTGTAACACACACCCAGTCTGAACGTGAGAAAATGCTTATCTTTAGCTGAACTGATCCAACATAGATTGTGTGTGCGCGCGCGCATGTGTGCGTGTATGTGTGTGTGTGTGTTTGCATACGCACGCATGTGTGTGTGTGTGCATGTATGGTGTGTCCACAGGCGATCCGTGACGGTGTGATCGAGGCCAGCATTAATCATGAGAAGGGCTTCGTGCAGTCGAAGGAGACGATGGACATCTACAGCACACGAGAGCCGCAGCTCGCCTTCCACCAGCGCATCGCCTTCTGCCTCGACATACACAACATGTCTGTGAAGGTAGAGGAGTGTGTGTGTGTGTGTGTGTGTGTGTGTGTGTGTGTGTACAGGACTGACTGCTGTGTTTCTCTGCAGGCGATGCGTTTTCCTCCGAAGGCCTACAATAAAGATCTGGAGTCTGCAGAGGTGAGACCGAACACACACACGCACACACGCACACACACACACACACACACACACTGCTGACCGGCTGTCTGTGTGTGTGTGTGTGTGCGCAGGAGAGGCGTGAGCGGGAGCAGCAGGATCTGGAGTTCGCTAAGGAGATGGCAGAAGATGATGATGACAGCTTCCCCTGAGCCGCAGCGCCGCTTCCTCTTCCTGTTTCCTCTCGGCCTCCATTGTTTTTTTTTTCTGCTGTTTTGTCTGAAATGATCCACACACACACACACACACACACACACACACACACTGATGTGCTGATGAGTCTCCGTGTTCTGCTGTTGTGTATGTGCTGAATAAACGCCGCTGTGCTGCAGGCTGTGTGTGTGTGTGGTCATTGCTCCTCCATGAGCTGCTCTGCTCTGCAGTGTGTGTGTGTGTGTGTGTGTGTGTGTGTGTGTGTGTGTGTGTGTGTGTGTGTGTGTGTGTGGTCATTGCTCCTCCGTGAGCTGCTCTGCTCTGCAGTGTGTGTGTGTGTGTGTGTGTGTGTGTGTGTGTGTGTGTGTGTGTGTGTGCGTGTGTGTGTGTGTGTGTGTGTGTGTGTGGTCATTGCTCCTCCATGAGCTGCTCTGCTCTGCAGTGTGTGTGTGTGTGTGTGTGTGTGTGTGTGTGTGTGTGTGTGTGTGTGTGTGTGTGTGTGTGTGTGTGTGTGTGTGTGGTCATTGCTCCTCCGTGAGCTGCTCTGCTCTGCAGTGTGTGTGTGTGTGTGTGTGTGTGTGTGTGTGTGTGTGTGTGTGTGTGCGTGTGTGTGTGTGTGTGTGTGTGTGTGTGTGGTCATTGCTCCTCCATGAGCTGCTCTGCTCTGCAGTGTGTGTGTGTGTGTGTGTGTGTGTGTGTGTGTGTGTGTGTGTGTGTGTGTGTGTGTGTGTGTGTGTGTGTGTGTGTGTGTGTGTGTGTGTGTGTGTGTGTGTGTGTGGTCATTGCTCCTCCGTGAGCTGCTCTGCTCTGCAGTGTGTGTGTGTGTGTGTGTGTGTGGTCATTGCTCCTCCGTGAGCTGCTCTGCAGTGTGTGTGTGTGTGTGTCCAGTAGTGTTGGTGCTGAGGGTGAATCTGTCTTGATCCGGCTTCACTGGGTTCTGATTCTGATTGAGCTGTGACTTCACCAGCGCACCGCAGCCCTCCACCTGCCCACAGCCCTGAGATCAGCAGGATTAAACACACACACACACACACACACACACACACACACTGCTGGGTTTGGCACTTGTGGAGCTGCGTATGGATGGATCTGAACTGAGCTTCAGCTCTGAACACTGGACTGACTCGGGTTCAGTTCACTACAGTTCTGTGATCAGCTGCTGCTGCGACACTCTACTGGAGAATGGAGATGAGCTGACCTGAGACCAGCACACAGTAGCCCGGGCGAGTGGCCGCTCCTCCGCTGCAGCAGGCGGCGCTGTGTCCGCTGGCGGAACCGGAAAGCGCTGAATGGAGGGAAAATTTGTTTTGGATCCCAGCGGCGTGTCAGCGTAAACATTCGCAGTGTCAGACAGAAAATGAAAGCGTGATTCAGTGTAAAGTGTTTTCTGCAGGAGGATGAGCAGCGCGCCGGGCTCCTGCACTGCAGCCGGTCAGCAGAGATCATGAGCGGCGCCAAACTGGAGCATTTACTGGCGGAAGCAGTGAGCGAAGCGGATGCCAGGTAACAGCTAACCTCTGCTAGCGGCTAACCCTTCATTAGCATCACGCTGCGCTTATTCAACACACAAACACTGATCACGCGTGCTGAGATGCTCCTCAGTGAAGCTCCGTCCTCCTGCTGCCTGTCTGTGTGTGTGTGTGTGTGTGTGTGTGTGTGTGAGTGCTCGGAGCGGCTGCAGTGTGTGTGTTGAGGAGCAGCAGGCCTCTGAGCTTCAGTCGGGTTTGTATCGCTCCTCCTCCATCACTCGCCTCTCTCCGCTCTTCAGCTCGTTGCTGTGGTGTGAGAGGGGCTTCAGCAGCACACAGCTCTGCTTGCTGGACTGTTGATGTGATTTCTGAGACTTTATTAAGCAGTAAGTCTGAATATGACCCAGCTTTACGGAGTTTGCAGTGTTTGAGCACCAGATGCTCCGTTTAATGTCGTTCACCATCACTCTCACAGTACTCTGATTCTGCAGCTCGTGTCAGGCAACTATACAGCAGTGGTTCCCAAACTTTCTTTGCATGAAACCCCGTTTTCCCCCTGGAGAATATTGTGTGCCCCCCTCCACATTTAATGCTATATTGCTCATATAAGTTTGCAGAAATGATGAAAAAAAATGTTGTTTTCAAACAAACCGTGTGTTTATTGCTATATCTAGATATCTTTATGAACAAATAAATAATAGCCTGATGTAAAATATAAAAGCAAAACATCAGCAGAGCATTTCTAACTGAAAAACTGAAGGATTTTGCCTTTAAATTGACCCCATTAAACAAGAGAAATATCAGTGTAGTCACTGGCGCATCAGGGAAAATATACAGGCTATCCCAGTTCACTACTTGCTTGTTATCTGTAATGCTCTGCCGGTTAGTGTGAGGAATGCTGCGAGGTGAATCAGTGCGGCGACTCGGTGTTTTGTGGAGGACGGGTTACAGATTTCTCCATTTTTGGGGTGGGGAGGTGTTTTGTAGGTTGTAAGTTGCTAGGCGACCATCAACCGTTTCCCCAGAGGATGACAAGCTGGCGCAACATTGCTGTCGCTCTGATACACACTTTACCTGTCGAAAAGCACAGCAGTGTTGGTGTGTTCTGTGTTTGTCTGAGAAAACGTGTCTTACCGAAATATGAATATTCCACACAAGCTGAAGCTGATCCGTCAATTCTTGTCACGTGACTCGTGGTGAGCTTGCAGGAGTCATTGGCTCGAGCACGTCATGCCGCGCACCTCCATTGGAAACAGCATACTTGCGTTCGCGATGTGTGAACAGCCCCATTTGTGATCTCCATCAGTTGATCCTCTTGCAGAGCCATGCTGATTTGTTGACAAATGGGTTGCCCATCCATACCTTGGCAGTTCGTGGGTCGTTTACTGGGCCTTTTCCCCTTAGCAAAGGAACTTTCCGAAGACGCCCGTTTCCTACTCATTTTGCTAGTTGTGGGTTAAATCTTGGGGCTAAAGTGACCATGATGTAAGCGAGAGAATACTGTAATTTTTCAAAATAAAAGTTTGTTCAGACTCGGATAGTGAAATGGAAATAATTACTGGTTTATTGTGCGGCCCGGTACCAATTGATCTACGGAGCGGTAGCTATGGGAGCAAATGAACTAAGGCACAGGTGTCAAAGCCAGTTCCTGGAGGGCTGAAGCTCTGCACAGTTTAGTTCCAACCCTAATTAAAAACACCTGATCAAACTATTTGAGTCCTTCAAGCTTGTTTGAAACCTACAGGTCAGTGTGTTGGAGCAGGGTTGGAACTAAACTGTGCAGGGCTGCGGCCCTCCAGGAACTGGCTTTGAGAACTGTGAACTAAGGCATCATGATCATTCTCCTAATTGTCCACTGCTGAGAAATGGTTAAAATATGACGCAACCCCCCCACAGACCTCGCTGATGCCCCCTTATGGGCAGCGACCCCCCTGTTGGGAACCACTGGTGTTAAGGACACATACTGACATTAATGCAAAGTATTATTGATGAAAGATCACAAGTTGGCTTCCATATCTGATGACTGATTTCCAACACAGTGGAGCAGTTCAATCATTTGCCGCAGGAGTATTCTCGCACTCATCAGGATTTAGTTTGTCACATGAATTTAGAATAGTGACGCACAAGACAAATCATGAAGGACTGCTCAGAACAGTTCAGTTCTACACCCAAACACAATCTGACTGTCAGCTCAAGCTTTATGAGGTCCACTTTACATAGAAAGAGATCAGACTGAAGTGTGTGTGTGTGTGTGTGTGTGTGCAGATGAGATGTGTGTGTGTGTGCGTGTGTGTGTGTGCAGATGAGATGTGTGTGTGTGTGTGTGTGCGTGCTCCTCTACTTGATCACAGCGCTCTGTACAGATATGTGTGTGTTCTGCTGTTGCAGGAGTGTGCTGTGTCTGCTGGGTCGTGGCGCTGACCCGAACCGTATCATGTGTGATGGAGTGGCGGCGGTGCATCTGGCGGCCGGGAGAGAGTCTGAGAGAGGCCTGCGGTGCCTGAAGCTGATGCTGGAACACGGAGCCGATGCTAACCTGCGGTCAGTGTGTGAGATCAACACACACACACACACTGATCAGAGAACAGCTCTACCACACCTTAAGTCACTTAAATCTTCCCTTCTGATGTGTGTGTGTGTGTGTGTGTGTGTGTGTGTGTGTGTGTGTGTGTGTGTGTGTGCAGATCTGCCGAAGCTCTCACTCCTCTACACATAGCTGCATCCTGGGGCTGCTTGCAGAATCTCAGACTGCTCTTGAGGAACGGCGGAAACCCAAACCTCAGAGATCAAGTGAAGTTCACATCCTCATATTACTACTATACCACATATCACACCATCACATCTCTCTGTATCATCTCCACACGTCTCCACACGTCTCTCTGTATCGTCTGTCTGTATCGTCTCCACACGTCTCTCTGTATCCTGTAGCTGAATCTGAAGTGTTTGCGTTGTTGACAGAGTGTCTCTGCTTGATTGTCAGGATGGGAATAGAGCGTCAGATCTGGCAGAGCAGGAGGACAACAGTAAATGTGCCAGTCTGCTGCTGGAGCACGAGCTGCTCACACACACGCAGGAGGACGACGCTCCCAGATTCCACTACTGTAAGTCTTCCGTCTCTCTCTCTCTCTCTCTCTCTCTCTCTCTCTCTCTCTCTCTCTCTCTCTCTCTCTCTCTCTCTCTCTCTCTCTCTCTCTCTCTCTCTCTCTCTCTCTCTCTCTCTCTCTCTCTCTCTCTCTCTCTCTCTCTCTCTCTCTCTCTCTCTCTCTCTCTCTCTCTCTCTCTCTCTCTCTCTCTCTCTCTCTCTCTCTCTCTCTCTCTCTCTCTCTCTCTCTCTCTCTCTCTCTCTCTCTCTCTCTCTCTCTCTCTCTCTCTCTCTCTCTCTCTCTCTCTCTCTCTCTCTCTCTCTCTCTCTCTCTCTCTCTCTCTCTCTCTCTCTCTCTCTCTCTCTCTCTCTCTCTCTCTCTCTCTCTCTCTCTCTCTCTCTCTCTCTCTCTCTCTCTCTCTCTCTCTCTCTCTCTCTCTCTCTCTCTCTCTCTCTCTCTCTCTCTCTCTCTCTCTCTCTCTCTCTCTCTCTCTCTCTCTCTCTCTCTCTCTCTCTCTCTCTCTCTCTCTCTCTCTCTCTCTCTCTCTCTCTCTCTCTCTCTCTCTCTCTCTCTCTCTCTCTCTCTCTCTCTCTCTCTCTCTCTCTCTCTCTCTCTCTCTCTCTCTCTCTCTCTCTCTCTCTCTCCTCTCTCTCTCTCTCTCTCTCTCTCTCTCTCTCTCTCTCTCTCTCTCTCTCTCTCTCTCTCTCTCTCTCTCTCTCTCTCTCTCTCTCTCTCTCTCTCTCTCTCTCTCTCTCTCTCTCTCTCTCTCTCTCTCTCTCTCTCTCTCTCTCTCTCTCTCTCTCTCTCTCTCTCTCTCTCTCTCTCTCTCTCTCTCTCTCTCTCTCTCCCTCTCTCTCTCTCTCTCTCTCTCTCTCTCTCTCTCTCTCTCTCTCTCTCTCTCTCTCTCTCTCTCTCTCTCTCTCTCTCTCTCTCTCTCTCTCTCTCTCTCTCTCTCTCTCTCTCTCTCTCTCTCTCTCTCTCTCTCTCTCTCTCTCTCTCTCTCTCTCTCTCTCTCTCTCTCTCTCTCTCTCTCTCTCTCTCTCTCTCTCTCTCTCTCTCTCTCTCTCTCTCTCTCTCTCTCTCCTCTCTCTCTCTCTCTCTCTCTCTCTCTCTCTCTCTCTCTCTCTCTCTCTCTCCTCTCTCTCTCTCTCTCTCTCTCTCTCTCTCTCTCTCTCTCTCTCTCTCTCTCTCTCTCTCTCTCTCTCTCTAGTGTTCTGCATTGGTCTGTCAGAGCAGTGAGATCTGCTGTAGAGGAATGCTGCAGTGTCTGCTGGAAGCAGAGCGTTCCACACTGTCATCATGACCGTTCTGTGTGCTGTTTTTCCTCAGCGCTGCTGTCGGAGGATTCGGTTCTAAGCAGCACTCATCTGTCCAGCATCTCCAGAACCAGCGACAAACACAGAGAAACGGCAGCGCTCTGGCTGTCAGAGCTGGTGGAGGAGCCCGTCATGTCCAGCACATGTGTTTCTGCTGTGGATCCAGTACTGCTTTCGGCACACACGGACGCACACACAGACGCACACACAGACGCACACACAGACGCACACACAGATGCACACACAGATGCACACACAGATGCACACACGGACGCACACACAGACGCACACACAGATGCACAGACGGACTGTGAGGTTTCTCCAAGTTTCCCCGGTCGGTCTCAGCAGGAGCTCCAGAAGAGCTTGAGAGCAGCTGATGAATATTTCTCCATCCTCTGCCCTCACCCGCAGCTCCACCCGTCTGCCGACTCCACCTTTGACCTGTCTCAGTATTCAGGGTTCCTGCACGGCGAGCGCACGGCAGCGGTGCGGCAGAACCAGGGAATCGACGTCACCAGCCCTGACGAGGTCTTCGTGTTCTCTAAGGATGTGGATGCAGAAGATGAGTTCGATAAGACTGTAGTGGGGCCTGCAGCTCGTGATGAAGATGAGGATGATGAAGAGTTTAAGAGTGTGTTTCAGCCTCCGCTCAGCAGTGGGTCCAGTCAGTACACCAGCTGTGGCAGTGACTCGTTCCACAGCCCTGTCCTGGAGCACCAGCGGCTGCCGGACCCCCAGAACCCTGATAATGCTCCAGGAGAACAGGAGAGACGCTCCGCACGGCCGCTGGAGGAGCCGCAGGGTTCCAGAACGGCTGAAGA
>NC_141039.2:51237500-51332500 GCF_052040795.2 Danio rerio
GAGAAGGTAGGTGGAGTTACCTTTCCTGAAACCTTCAGGGTTTAAAAGTTGTAGAAGATCACATTTTTAAGACCAGTCATGGAATTTTGAGGTGTTTTGGAGTTATTAGGAGTTAGCAAATTTTTAAGACGCAGTTAAAGTTGAGAAATTAATAATGAAACACCCAAAATTGCATGAAACGGGGGAAATGCGGATATCGCTGATGCAATGGCGATAATCTAAGTATGTGCTTTAACAAGTAAAACGGGATCAAGAAAGAAACATTTAAAAAGCAGCTCATGTAAACACCTTAATCTTATTAATGTCTTAATTAGATTAAGGCAAATAATTCACTTACTGATGATGTTCATGTAAACTGGTCAGTGAAGGAGAGAACAAGACATAAACACAGCTGCAGCCTCACACCAAACCAGCTGAACATCGGCTGCGCTCACATCTGTAGTTCGCTTCATTTGGTCCGCACCAAGGCCAATAAATGATGCACTGTTTCATTTTCTGCCGTCTTTGGGTCGTTTTCACACCACACTGCTGGCTTTGGTCTGAACCAGTTGAAACGAACCAAAATGCAGTCATCTGACAAAATCCACATCTCTCATTGGCCAGATGTTGTTGAATATATTTCCTAAACTGCTTATTGATTGGTCAGAATTCACGTGCGGGAAAATGCCAATGAACTCCCGCAGGTAAACAAAACCGGCAGACACAACATGTCGCTTTAACTATGAAGGGGCGACTGCGCTGACTGATTGTATCCCTGTTTTAGACAAACTATACATTTGGAGAATGAAGCGCGGCCGCAGCTGGAAAACAGTGTTTAATGCATCACTCGTCACTTCAGGAGGAGTCGTGAATTAATTTGACATGCTCATCTTGCGGAAATAATACCAACGATCCATCAGTTAACGTGTTTCCCTCTCTCTCTCTCTCTCAGTTGGTAAAGCGCTGTCAACAAATATTTTTCCTCCATATCCCATAATGCACAGCGCATCGGCCTACGGCAGCTGAATTAGTGCAAAAGGCGCTGTACATTTTGCGGTTGGACCTGTTTTAGTACGGATCATATTCTCACCACAAACTAACCGCTCCAGGGTTCGTTTGAAAGCGTACCGAGACCACCTCTTCAAGCAGGTGTCGGTACGCTTATTTGGTCCGCTTTTGGTGCGCACACGAGTACGATTGCTGCATTCACACCTGCCCAAACAAACCGCACCAAAAGGCAAAAGCAACTCTAGTGCGATTCAATCCAACTAAATAAGGCAGGTGTAAAAGCACCCTAAAACGGGGTTAAACACCTCCACAAACAGCGTTAGCAGCTTCACTGATCACAGTCTGACTTTTAAACAGATTTAATAATGAACTGAGCTTTCTATGTTTAATTGAACATGTTTATTTGACCTCACCATCATGGAGATCAGCAGCTGCTTTAGTTGAGCTCTTAATCCTTTATCTTAATGTGTTTCTGAAACTCATCGATTAAGAAAGACGATGAGAAGCTTTATGCGCTTGTTACAGATATACTTGGTAGAATTTCAGAAATGAAGTATAAATATCGCAGGCTTATGTGATGTTGTTTGGGACAATACAACAGCTTTCAGTGGAGGGTCAACAAACAGGAATGAATAAAAATGTTAATTGTTAGCTAGAGTTTCATGCAGAAAACATTGAGAGCTCCAGCAGCACACCGAGACACACAGACACCAAGAATCAGGATATGAACCTCAATCATGATTGTTAAATCGTACAAAACTCCCAGCATGCAATGCAGCATGAATACGTTTTTCCGCCTAAAGTTGTTACAATATCTTCCTTTGCCTTTATTTAGTCATTAATATTTCAGGGAAACAACAATCTGGCATGGGTCTTGGGCTTTTCCAGGTGATTAAACAGGTAATGTAACAGTGGAAGATTAGCATCTTCAACTCCCCTGCTCTGTCTAAATGCAAACTGCAAAGGATCAAATTTATCCTTTGAATACAATAAAATCTCACCTTTAATAATTCTCTCGAAACACTTCATAACTAATGAAGTAAGGGCAACAGGTCTAAAAAATCATTAAATTCCCGCAGAAACATGGTTTTTGGCTATAGGAACAGATTTCTTCCAGATTTCAGGAACTCTTTGCAACGCAAGAGACTGAAGAAATGCAATGAAATATTTCAGAAAGTTGTTCAGCACATGTATGTAGCACCCTACCACCAATATTATCTGGGCCTGGGCTTTTTTTAGTACTAATTCTCTGAAAGAGTTCTTTTTTAGTCCTACTAATGTTTACGGATTTACTTCATGACAGGTGTTGTTTTAAAATGTCATTTTCTGACTTAAAATCACCCTCATCAAACCTTATGTAAAATGTATTTAATTCCTCAGCAAACTCTCTCACAGAACTAAAACCATTTAAATTGGTTTCATTTTCCCCTCTATCTTCTTTACTCCCAGCCATTGTGTTCACACCTTGCCAGGCTGATCTTAAATTATTGATGCTAGTCTGTTTATGTATTTTGTATTTCTCTATTTTATCAAGTACATTGTTGAATCATGCTAATCAAAACACACATCAGAAATGTGTATGTGTTGTTATTATTATTGTCATTGACATGATCACTTCAGTACTTTCATCTTCAGTAAACTGCATGAGTCAGTTTGCCTGAGAGAAAACATTAATCTGTATGCAGAGATTGTAAATTACCACACTAAATCAGCTGTACTTCTCATAAACGGTAACCCCACAGAAATATTTTTGATCAGTAATGACAGTTTATTTGCTCAACACTTATTCTACACAACAAACTGACTAAAATGCAGAAAAAATTAAACCAAAACATGAAAAAACGGCCGAGATATAAAGGATTAAACCTGACCGAAAGCACACTCAGCTGAGGACACACAGGATTGGTCTAAAAACACGAATACTAATGAGTCATTTGCATATGGTCTATTCTCTAATAAAACACGATTTTAAAGGGCTTCATAAGCTTAAATATGATAATCAAAGTATGGGAAAACAACCTAGACATCAGATAATCAAATTCTGAATAAAAATATACAAACAAGAACAAAGAAAAACATAAACAAACAATTGGTCATCACCATTGCCGAAATGCTGTGTCTCAACACCTAGTCAATGGACCAGAGTTGCTTGATCTTCAGGGTAATGCTCCCAACGGTTATCCCTGATAAGGATAATGTCTGCTTGGTTCTTGCATTGCCTTAGGGGAGACGTTTGGTAGAAGAATGATATATCTACAGAGATATATCCGCCAGACTGAACCTCGACCTGACCTCATAAATTTTATAATTTCTTGTAGTTAGTGGGAGGTCAGGAGTATCTCTTTGAATGCTTCTAGTCACATTCTGGCGAAATTTTTTGGTCAAATTGGATTTAAGGACCTCCTTGGATGTTGACTAAGTATTCTGGAGCAAATCAGCAGGGAGTGAGGAGAAGGCAATGACCAGTTCATGGCCAATTTTTACTCCTGAATCTACCTGTTAGATTCAGCTGATTTGGGCAAGGGCTCTGCTGTTCCCTGGAGATATCTGGGGTCCTTGGGAGCCTGGTCTCTGGATTAGCCAGAGTAGGCCTCATAGAGAAACATCTTCAGACTCTTCTCGGGTGACCTGGGCAACCTTGCGGTGTTAACAAAAGGTCACTTGGGGGAGTGGTAAGTATTCAGCCCCCCTGGGTCCACTTGGACAGCACGCAGGGAAGGTGGCCGGGGGCGAACAGGCCTTAAATGAAGCCCAGTCTTCTACTGGTGATTAGCACCTCCACGCAACAGCACATTGTGCATCAACACCACCTACACCAGTCATTCAAGAACTTTTCAAAAAATCATCAATTCAAACACGAGATCTACTGAAGACTTGTAACCTCAGAATTTACTAGGATTAAGGTTAAGGAGTAAGATTAGTACTTCCATAGGGACACTTTAAAACACCAAATCTCAAATTATAACCTTACAACTTTTCAGAATGACCAGATTTTCCCTTTCTTTAAGATTCATTATTTCCATGGGAAGATTTAAAATATTTATTCTTCTATAACTTGTAACCCAGAACTTTTCAGAAAAAAACCCTACATGCCTTCTCCAGAACATCTGTAGTGTACATGGCTGGTTTCAAAAAAGATCTTCTGTAACTCCTAGAACATCTAACCCCAGAACCTCTCAGTGAAAGTAACCACACTTCACTCTTTTACAATCTCAATTTCATGGGAATATTGGAACCTCTTCACATAAATATTTCAACTTTACTGGTTCCAGTTTCCTCTTGAAAAATCTCAAATTTAAATAAACATCTCGTATCAAGAATTCCTTTTGATAGTGAGGATCCTTTCAAAAACAAAAGTGCTCACTTTAAGGCTCTCACTTAAGCAATAAATCAGTTTGGTTCTATTGTGAAATTTATTATTATTTTTTTCTCTCCACATAGCGTGATTGTAGACATTAACAACTACACAATGGCATAGACAGTACACCTATTTCCAAAATGTATTTCAGGCAGTACTTGATGTCATTTGCAGTGTCTCATAATAAAGTTAACCCTTTGGGAGATATTTCTGATGACTGGTTTAAAATGTGTCCAGAACCTTAACTCAATATAATTTGCGAGGCAGCTGCTTTGAGGTTTATTCACATTAAATCAGCTTTTTGGGCAGCTCAGTGCTCTGGGCATGTGGGTTACCTTGGAAATCTCTCAACGACTTGTTCACTCATTTCATAAATGAATTCTTCCTTCTGTGGAATCTCCCTTATCTGCTTCAGTTTCTTGAGCATTCATACAAACTTCTATCTACTATAACTGTTCAGCCTAAGGATCTTTGCGGATGTGCATGCTTCATTTTCACATGAGAGGTTTAAATCAGGTCTGTTTTCAGAGATTAATTTCGTTGTTTAATTTGGACTGCTGAAAGTCCAAACAATGAAAATCCGAAGAATCCATCCATGCTCAACTACAAAAGCCCCAAACCAAGCGAGCCAGTTTACCAACCGACCAAAGTAAAGGGGAAGAATAACCTCAAACCAGGCTCAGTTGGGCATGACCATTTCTCCTCTGGCCAAACTTCCTGTACAGAGCTGCAGTCTAGGCACCGGAGGCTGGAGTATGGTGGACATCCATTGTGGAAAAGCTGCAGATGGGAGAGGTCACTGGCTGGTGTACAGACTGACCCTTCAGGATCAATACATGGACCCGTGGGTCACTATAGGGTCTTAAAGGAATCAATCTCATGCTCCATAATACACCAGGAGCTCCCTCAAATACTGGGCAGCTAAGGCATTGAGGGCTTTGTAGTTAAACAATAACAATGTAAATTAAATATTTAATAAGGAGTCCATGCACTGAAAGAACTGGAGTACTGTTTTTTTTTTTTTTTTTTCTTGGTTCTAGAAAGCACTCTAGCACCTGCATTTTGAACCAGCTGCAGTTTGTTAGTGAGGCCAGCAGGGTAACCACCTAGTAACTCATTACAGTAGTCTGAGAGGTCATGAAAGCATGAATAAGCTTTTCTGCATCAGTTATTGATGGCTTGTCAAAGTTTGGCAACATTAATATGAAGAGTTTTACAGATGCTTAATCTGGCCTTACACAGTTTGCTGTCAGAATTGGCCCCCAAATTACTGACTGAAGATGAGGACTAGGTTAGGGCACACTTGTCAGCTCTACAAAGCTGACCAATCACAGCTTGCTCTATTCATTGAGGTGTGCATCAGTGTCTGACTGCCACAGCAAGGGCTATGTGACCATGCACAGGTTGTGCTGAAGCATACTTGTGTGCTTGATGCAGAAGTATAAATACGCCTTTAGGAGTGCTTTTTCTGTGTTATGAGATTCTCTACATCCAGATTAAAACTTTTCATAAACTTTAGCTGCTTTTCCACTCGTGCTGATTCATTCTCTAAATGGAACTGCTCCATTTTGTGCCAAACTGTGCCAGGCAGCACTAGTACGATTTTATTTTCCACTCATGCTGCAACAGCTCTTTGAAACATTACACAACCCATCAGTAGTTGCCTTTAATGCAATTTAAACTGCCCCCTTTTTTCAATTAAACTGAATAGCTGAACTTTCAAGTTAATAACAAAAGCAAACAAGTGCCTAAACACTGCTATGCCGCTGTCATATTGGGGTGCTACATATAGGTAATGTTACAGCACCTTTTTTTTTTGAGGTCATATGTTGCGCGCCTCCGGCTAAATTTTATTTGGAGGGGAAATGACAAATGTAACGATTGAAAATGTTTGCAGGGGGAATAACCGTATTTAAGATCTCTGAACATGACAAAATTAAACTATGATAATGCAACAATAGTGCATTTGTATTACAATAGCAGAAATATATTTTAGACGGGCCTTGTCAAAAGTGAGCGGGCACTAACTAATGGCACTCAACTTTAATTTTTACAATCTATGTTGATTATATAACATATATTTTGATGGTAAAATATAACCCTTTAAACCAGGGGTGTCAACTAGATCCCTGGAGGGCTGAAGCCCTCCACAGTTTAGTTCCAACCCTGCTCCAACACACTTACCTGTAGGTTTCAAACAAGCCTGAAGGACTCAATCAGTTTGATCAGGTGTGTTTAATTAGGGTTGGAATTAAACTGTGGAGCTGCAGCCCTTATGGAATTTAGTTTGACACCTGTTTTAAACAATGGCTATTAAGTATTAAACATCTAACCCTTAAGACCTAGAGGTATTTTGTGGGCACCTAATGGGCCTATATTATTATTATTATTTTTTTAAAGCAGTTATTTTTATTTTAGCAGCCAGACTCAAGTGTCATATTTTAAACCGGAGAACTTAGTTTCAATCTGTATCATTTAAAGGTCCAGTCTAAAACCTTTTTTTTAGTCCAAAAACATATGAACAGACAGAAAATATTCCAGAATTTTCCAGAAACTATTTTTAAAAAAAGTGGCATTTTCTAGTTATTACAAACAAAACCTTATGAAGTGGTTTCTTTCTTTAGAAATACATGTTATGATGTTTTATACTTCAACAATAAATTGTCTACATCCACCGTTCCCTGAGCAAGTTATAGCAATTTATTTCAATGTTATTCCAAGGCGTTTTTCCAATGGGGGGAAAAAATGCTTTTATTTACTGACAATGTATTTGCCCAAAATTTCTGGGAATAAACTAAACAGAAAAAATGTTACAAAATCACAGAACACTGAAGCAAAATTTGACTTTCCAAATAATATATTTTTAGTTACCATAAACAACAACACTTACAATGAACAAATAAAAAAAGAAAATAATAAATGCATCAAAGTCCAAATAAACATGGTGCAAATCCTCAGTAAAAAAAGATACAAATATTTACTATACTATAAATAGTTACATAACTAATCTAGATTCAATATGGACCATCCTTAGGTTTTATGTGCCAGCATTGATATGGTTGTCTGGATATGGATATATATATATATATATATATATATATATATATATATATATATATATATATATATATATATATATATATATATATATATATATATATATATATATATATATATATAACAAAACAACAAGTGTTACACGGCCTATAAATGTCAAACTCGTGTATAACTGAATCACATAATGGCCTCAAGCTGAAATGCTGAAAATTGCTCTAACATGTCAACCTAGTGATTATTTTGAGAACAATACCAATAATTATTAGTTTATTAAATTCGTTCATGTGACTAGTTTATTAGAGCATATATAGACTAAGAAATCATACAACAGTACCTTGGACAGCAGTGCCACTCTAAAGCTTTAGAGCAAAGTCAAAAAAAAATTATTGAAAGTTGACTTTCTACCATAGGCTTCGATGATAAGCATTTCTTATTTGCTTTATTCGATGCGCAGCAGGAAAAAGTCTCCGTGCATGTAGTCATTGGTTTAATTCTCTCCTGGATCAGAGCGAGATTTGTGCTACCAAATACAGTGCTGCGTGCAATAAACTTGCGTCAGCCAGGCGAATGAAAGGTCTCAAATGCTCAGGATGTCAATCAAATTAAACTCGCATTAATAAAATAGGCTATTTCATTATTTTACATGACTGGTTAGAAAATAATAAATCATGTATAAAAAATAAGTCCATGAAACAACGGAGTTATTCACTTCTCTTCCAGAGACTGCTCTATGGTTTAAACCCTTTAAAACTATTGTTAGACCAGGCAGCACTAATATGGTTTTATTTTCCACTCATGCTGCAACAGTTCTTTGATACCTTACACAACACATCACTAGTTGCCTTTAATTCAATGTAAACCGCTCCGTTCAATTAAACTTAATAGCTGAGAACTTTAAAGTTAATAAAAACAAAAGCAACCAAGTGACTAAACACTGCTATGCCGCTCTCATATAGTGGTGCTGCATATAGGTACATGTTACAGCACCTTTTTCAGAGGTCATGTTGCGTGCCTCTGGCTAAATTTAATTTGGAGGGGAAATGACGACAATGTAACAATTGAAAATGTTTGCAGGGGGAATAAAAGTATTTAAGATTTCTAAACTTGACAAATTAAACTAATAATGCAACAAGTGCTTTTGTATTACAATAGCAGAAATATATTTTGGATGGGCCTTGTCAAAAGTGAGTGGGCACTTTAATGGCACTCAACTTTAATTTTTACAATCTGTTGATTATATAACATATATTTTGATGGTAAAATATAACCCTTTAAACCAGGGGTGTCAACTAGATCCCTGGAGGGCTGAAGCCCTCCACAGTTTAGTTCCAACCCTGCTCCAACACACTTGCCTGTAGGTTTCAAACAAGCCTGAAGGACTCAATCAGTTTGATCAGGTGTGTTTAATTAGGGTTGGAACTAAACTGTAGAGCTGCGGCCCTTTTGGAACTGAGTTTGACACCTGTTTTAAACTATGGCTTTTAAGTATTCAAACATTAAATAATGAATGCAGCAGGTGAAATAAACAAATGTGAAAATGCATCAGGATTTAAAGCACTATAAGCTTGACATTTTTTTAGAAATTTTTTGCATGGGTACCCAGTATATAAAGATCAGGGAACAAAACACAAACGTTACACAGCCCCATAAATGTCAAACTTGTGTATAACTGAATCATATAATGGCCTACTGCTGTAATGCTGAATTTCTCAACATGTCAATCTAGTGATTTTAAGAGCAATACTGACTTAGTTTAAATTAATTCATTTGACTAGTGTATTAGAGCATATATAGACTAAAATCATACAACAGTACCTTGGACGGCAGTGTTTAATTATTGAAAGTTGACTTTCTACCATAGGCTTTGACACGCATTTCTTATTTGCTTTATTCGATGCACAGCAGGAAAGTCTCAGTGCATGTAGTCATTGGTTTAATTCTCTCCTGGATCAGAGCGAGATTTGTGCTACCAAATACAGTGCTGCATGCAATAAACTTGCATTAGTCAGGCGAATGAAAGGTCTCAATTGCTTCATGTCAGTCAAATTATTAAACTCTTGTCATTTATAAAATAGGCTATTTCATTATTTTAGATGACTGGTTGGATAAAATAAACCATGTATAAAAAGTCAATGAAATACCCGAGTTATGAGTTATGCACTTCTCTTCCAGAGACTGCTCTATGGTTTAAACCCTTTTTAAACTATTGTCTGACCTGTATAATTTTCTTATATTAAATGAAGTGTTTACTTGTGGATGTCTGGCTAGCATGCTTCTGAGCCAGCTGTGGTAGCTTGGTAACAGAGCCCTGACATCAACATGAATAATCTTTCAGCACGGTTGTCTAACCATGCTTAGAATTCCAGGCTGAGAACAATTTGTAATCGTGCTACATGGTTCCAGGCTCAGTTGAGAAACCACTAACTGTACTGAAGGGTTCGTACAACAGTTTGGCACGATAGTGGGAAAGCAGTTATTTCTTTGTTAAAGAGAAGTTAAGCAGATGACTTTTTTTTTTTTTTTTTTTTTTTTTTTATATATAGCATCTTTGATAGAATATTAGACTATTTCAAACCTGTTTTTTCTAATTTAGCATTAAGCATTTTTTTTAAAGAGGCTAAGTGACTGCTATTGCAAATTTTTAGAAACCTTCTACAAGTAGGGTTTAATTAAACAAACCATTCTTTGATATCTTAATTACCCAGCATTTTGAATAGTGAATCTACTTTTTCTGGACTGGAATATTGCCCTGACCCCTACACGTAACAACAAGGGTTTCTTTTTTTCTTTCTTTGCTTTTAAATGAGTTTAGATGAAGCTTTGATCTATAGAAAGAAAAAAAAAGGCAATTTAATCTTAACTTAAAGATTAACCCTAACTCTTTGCTCACCTCCTGTGTCCTGTCCCATATGGACTGGTGATGGACTGAAGACTGGTGTGTGTGAAGCTGAAGGCCAGAAAGGCTGGGAGTGCAAGGCCTAAAAAGGCCAAACATCCTTGGGTTCCTCATTCCGAACTGTCAAGTAGAAAAATAGCAGCAAATATGGCCTAACATCGGTAGTAACTAAATTTAATGCGGATGAAACAGCCCTAACCAACCCCCACCCCTAAACAACAGTAAGCTTGGCATGTATTTGGATTATGTTCATACGTTTTATAAATTGAAACTGCTCTAACCCAACCAAAAGGAGTTTGATTATATGTATATTTTAATGTCAGATTATCTATTGGATCTTTCATATGCATTATGGTTTCATTTGTATCTACATCTTGGTCATCTGGATTCCCTTAGTGCAATCTTTGAAAACTATAATCCGTTTAACCATCTTTTTTTCTCTCTCTTCGAACACTAGCCTTATCTTGGATCAATGTCATCTACTTGGATACTATGTCACTTGAATCATCATTTATTCCCATCCACACACCAATCATGGATCTTTCACCAAGATTGTTCAATGTTCAGTTCTTTCTTGCATTCTTAACCAGCATTTTGAATCCTCTTCATCTACTTTTTTTGTAGACCAAAATATACCACTGTCTTACATGTAACACTAACCGCAATGGTTTCTTAACCAATCCTAAACAACTTAAGCAACAAATCATTTTTTAAAGCATTGAAGGGAAATTGGCTAAACCATGTCTACCCTTAAGTCAAACCTAATTGTATAACAACCTTCCCTCAAACTTAACCCTAAAACCAGATGTTTTGTAACTGAAGAACATAAAACTATTAACACACAACCCTAAACAAAATCTGGTCATTTCTTAAGTTGAGAACATTACCCCTACTGAACTACCCCAGTATACTGAATTAGTAGTTAATTATTAATATAATAATATTATAATATATAAATATTAATGTCAACTAGGGGTAGTCAACTAGGGGTAGTCAACTAGGGGTAGTCAACTAGGGGTAGTCAACTAGGGGTAGTCAACTAGGGGTAGTCAACTAGGGGTAGTCAACTAGGGGTAGTCAACTAGGGGTAGTCAACTAGGGGTAGTCAACTAGGGGTAGTCAACTAGGGGTAGTCAACTAGGGGTAGTCAACTAGGGGTAGTCAACTAGGGGTAGTCAACTAGGGGTAGTCAACTAGGGGTAGTCAACTAGGGGTAGTCAACTAGGGGTAGTCAACTAGGGGTAGTCAACTAGGGGTAGTCAACTAGGGGTAGTCAACTAGGGGTAGTCAACTAGGGGTAGTCAACTAGGGGTAGTCAACTAGGGGTAGTCAACTAGGGGTAGTCAACTAGGGGTAGTCAACTAGGGGTAGTCAACTAGGGGTAGTCAACTAGGGGTAGTCAACTAGGGGTAGTCAACTAGGGGTAGTCAACTAGGGGTAGTCAACTAGGGGTAGTCAACTAGGGGTAGTCAACTAGGGGTAGTCAACTAGGGGTAGTCAACTAGGGGTAGTCAACTAGGGGTAGTCAACTAGGGGTAGTCAACTAGGGGTAGTCAACTAGGGGTAGTCAACTAGGGGTAGTCAACTAGGGGTAGTCAACTAGGGGTAGTCAACTAGGGGTAGTCAACTAGGGGTAGTCAACTAGGGGTAGTCAACTAGGGGTAGTCAACTAGGGGTAGTCAACTAGGGGTAGTCAACTAGGGGTAGTCAACTAGGGGTAGTCAACTAGGGGTAGTCAACTAGGGGTAGTCAACTAGGGGTAGTCAACTAGGGGTAGTCAACTAGGGGTAGTCAACTAGGGGTAGTCAACTAGGGGTAGTCAACTAGGGGTAGTCAACTAGGGGTAGTCAACTAGGGGTAGTCAACTAGGGGTAGTCAACTAGGGGTAGTCAACTAGGGGTAGTCAACTAGGGGTAGTCAACTAGGGGTAGTCAACTAGGGGTAGTCAACTAGGGGTAGTCAACTAGGGGTAGTCAACTAGGGGTAGTCAACTAGGGGTAGTCAACTAGGGGTAGTCAACTAGGGGTAGTCAACTAGGGGTAGTCAACTAGGGGTAGTCAACTAGGGGTAGTCAACTAGGGGTAGTCAACTAGGGGTAGTCAACTAGGGGTAGTCAACTAGGGGTAGTCAACTAGGGGTAGTCAACTAGGGGTAGTCAACTAGGGGTAGTCAACTAGGGGTAGTCAACTAGGGGTAGTCAACTAGGGGTAGTCAACTAGGGGTAGTCAACTAGGGGTAGTCAACTAGGGGTAGTCAACTAGGGGTAGTCAACTAGGGGTAGTCAACTAGGGGTAGTCAACTAGGGGTAGTCAACTAGGGGTAGTCAACTAGGGGTAGTCAACTAGGGGTAGTCAACTAGGGGTAGTCAACTAGGGGTAGTCAACTAGGGGTAGTCAACTAGGGGTAGTCAACTAGGGGTAGTCAACTAGGGGTAGTCAACTAGGGGTAGTCAACTAGGGGTAGTCAACTAGGGGTAGTCAACTAGGGGTAGTCAACTAGGGGTAGTCAACTAGGGGTAGTCAACTAGGGGTAGTCAACTAGGGGTAGTCAACTAGGGGTAGTCAACTAGGGGTAGTCAACTAGGGGTAGTCAACTAGGGGTAGTCAACTAGGGGTAGTCAACTAGGGGTAGTCAACTAGGGGTAGTCAACTAGGGGTAGTCAACTAGGGGTAGTCAACTAGGGGTAGTCAACTAGGGGTAGTCAACTAGGGGTAGTCAACTAGGGGTAGTCAACTAGGGGTAGTCAACTAGGGGTAGTCAACTAGGGTTAGGGTTAGGGTTAGGGGAACGAAAAATCCAAAGGCCAGACTGTGTCCGGCCTTGGTTGTGCATTGTCCTACATTTCAACTGACCGCTTCGGATTCCATTTCGACTTCCTCCTTCGTCCAGACCCTCCTCCACTCCTGTTTCTCATTGTTGAATATCATGCTGTTTTATGTATTTTTTGTGAATAAATAAATAATTGTTTTATTTTTTGTTTTTTATTTTTTGATTACTTTGTTTATTTAATTTGTTTATTTGTTTAAAATTAGGTGTGTGTCTTTTATTTGTGTTTTTATTGTTTTATGTGTGCGTGTGTGTGCTTTTTTGTGTCCCTTCGTATATTTACTTTTGTGTTAAGATTCGAGTTAGGGTTTGTCGCGCCGTCCCCCGTGTTTGGGGTATGGTTCCTGTGATTTCAGGTCGTATTAAGAGGGGTTTTAGTGTCAGGGTTACTGACTTTAGGGTTAGGGTGAGTGTAGGGGTTGGGGTTGCATTTTAATTTTTGAAACTTAGGGTTAGTCGCGTAGTCCCCTGAGTCGCTGTGTTTTTAGGTATGATTCACGTAGTTCAGGGCTGCATAAAAATGAATTTTAATTTTAATGTTCAGAGCTGCATAAAAATGAATTTTAATTTTAATGTTAGGGTTACTGACCGTAGGGTTACTGACCGTAGGGTTCCTGGCCGTAGGGTTGGGGTGAGTGTTGGGGTTGCGTTTTGGTTTATGGGAATAGGGTTAGTGGTCGCGTCAGGGTTACCGTCTATGGGGTTGGGGTGAGTGTTGGTGTTGGGTTGTCGTAATCGAAAATTAGGGTTCATCCCGGAGCTCTCCGTGTTTTAGGTTTTGCTGTTTGTTTTTAGTTTTCATTTAGGCCCCTTGGATACACCGTGTCCAATCGCTTGATCCATATTCTTTCAAACCTTAACCTCTCCCGTAATGACCAAAAGGGGCTTGACTGTAAGGCGGTAACCCTGAGGGCTGAGAGTCCATGCATTACAAAATGCTTAACTAATAATTTGCGTTTTTCGATTTTGTTACGTATGTTGTATGTGTGTTGATATGTTCGTAATGAGAGTTGATTCTTAGTTTGTCCAACGTATTGTTTGTGGCATTTCGTACAATAAATTAAGTAGATGCAGTTGCATACCCCCGCCGATGTGTTGCGTTGTGTTTCGTAAATGTTTTTGTTTGTTTTGTTCTGGACCCACCGTCTCACCGTGTAGTGTTTGTGCGCTTCCGCTCTTGTCGGTTTTTGTTGTTGGCTGGTTTTGCTACTGACCAGTGTGTCTAGTAAGTTTTTGTTTCTCTTAAAGGCCGCGATTGGTCTGTGTTTCTGTATAAAACGTGTGGGTTCGATGAATTTGTTGAAGTTTTCTTTTGTTGCTCTATTAAGTTGTTTACTCTGTTGTGAGTAAAATGTGACGAGGGGGATTATTTTGTTGCGTGTGTTTGTTGTTGTTGTTGGGTTTGCGATAGATTGTTGAAATGTTTTGAAAATTTTCCGAAGGTATGTGCGTCCGTATCCCCGTTTTTTAAGTGCCTTAAAGAGGGTTTTAACTGCCATTTTAAAGTCTGTCTCTTGAGAAGATATTCTGTAAAATCTAAGGATTTGTGACTTGATTACTCCCCGAAATGTGTGCTTAGGGTGAAAGCTAGACTTGTGTAGTAGCGAGTGTGTGTCTGTGGGTTTGAAGTAAACTTTGTAGTCCAATTGGTTTTGTTTCTCAAATTTTGGTCCTTTGTATGTGACTACGTCCAAGAAGTTCACTTGTTGGTCGTTGATCTCAAACTTGATTGTGATGGAACTTTGATGATTGTTCAAGTGTGTTGTGAATCTTTGAAATTCCTCTCGGCCGTATGTCCATACTCCCCAAATATCGTCTAGGAATCTGTAATATGCGAATGGTTTTAAGGGAAAATTAGTTAGTGCGGAGTGCTCCCAAGCTGCCATGAATATGTTTGCGTAAGAGGGTGCGAATTTTTTGCCCATGGCGGTGCCCTTTGTTTGCAGATAGAATTTCGAGTTAAATTCAAAGTCGTTTTTGGTGAGATTGATTTCTAATAGTTTGATTATATACTCATCGGGTCTTTTGGGGTCCGGAAAACGCTTGAAGCAATCTTGCACAGCCGATATTCCGGCCTGTGTTTCGATGTTTGTGTAGAGACTGTCTATGTCGATAGTAAAAAGGAGGGCGTCCGTGGGGATTGTTAGATTTTTGGTCTTTTGTATGAAATCGTATGTGTCTCGTAAATAACTGGCGTGTCGCTGTGAGATGGGGTTTAAAAAATATTCTATATATTCGGCTGTATAGTATGATTCGCTATCACAGTCCGATACTATTGGACGGCCTGGTGGTATCTTATGTGGCCTACTCCAGTCTTTCGGGTCTTTGTGAATTTTGGGCAGTAGATAAAATCTCCTTGGCCTGGGAGTGCCCGATCCCATTAAATAAGTTTTTTGGTCCCCGCTGATAATCTTTTTTTCGCACATTTCTTCAAGTATTTCTTTGATTTCTAGTCTCGTTTGGGGGTATATGGGTTCGTTCAAGGGGCTATAGTGTTCTTGTTTGTTAAGTTGTCGATGCCCCTCCCATAAATAGTCCGTTTTGTCCATGAGTACGACCGCGTTTCCTTTGTCCGCAGGTTTGATTACCAACTGGTGATTGCCGTGTAGGTTTTTAATAGCTATTCTTTCATTCTTTGTGAGATTTTCTTCTTCTGACCGGCCCCAATCGAGATGTTTGTACGCGTAATAGTCTGCTTTGATCAATGAGTTGATTTGCGGGGGTAAACTGGATAGTGCTGGAGTCCAATCGGAGTTGTGCGTGAATGGTAGTTTCTGTTTTTGTCTTTTTTTGCCCTCAAAGTATACTTCTAATTTTATTCGTCTGTGATAAGTCTGTAAGCTATGTAATAATTCGATCTTTTGTGTGGTTCTTTTAGTTGAGGGAATGAACGAAAGGCCTTTCCGTAATGTTTCCGTTTGATCTTGGGTTAGTATTACCGTCGATAAATTGACTATGCGTTTGTCTGAGTCCCCTGTTGGGATATTTGGCCTTCCAAGTCTAAAAAATACATCCAGTGTTCTAAAAGTGCTCGGGCCGTACCGGCGGTCCAGTGGATCATGTCGTTCTCTACCCTGAAATCCCTGGATGGTAATGCTGATACATGATGAAGATTGTCCCTGATGTATTTGTTCATGGCCGTGAGATGTGCTTTTTCTTCTTCTGGTAGTGTTTGGCTAAAGTTAATGAGTGGTACGATGATCTCCGTGTGTGGTAAGCGAGCGCGTGCTGTTTTGTATGTTCTGAGTATTTCCTTTTCTGTGGTTGAGATGCACCTTTGTGTACGATTATTGATACCGAACGAGAGCATCAGTACTTCGGGTTCCATTGCGATCGTTGCTTTTTCCACCAAATAACCGGCGTGTTGGAATTTGGCTCCCGGGAAGCTATCCACCTGGAGCTCTACTATATCAAAAGACGGGATCCTTGCTACGTTAGAGTCGCCGATTATCACACATCTCTTTTTTAGGTTGAGGCTCCAGTCTATGTGTTTTTTGTCTGTCTTGATGTGTTTGTAAGGTCTGCCCACCGATTTTGGTGTGGAGGGGGTCACGAGTGTGTGTGTGTCCTTTCTTGGTGTGGCGAGCGCTGTCGATGTGTTCTCAGTGTCGTGTGTGGTATTTTCGGTTTCTTCGGTTCGTGTACTGTCTCTCTGTTCGTTTTCGGTCTCCAATGTAGGGGATGTTCTATGTGCTGCGTTGACTGTATATGTGGCGTAGTCGTCATCCGTTGAGTCCTCCGAGTATAAACTGGGGGAGGTGGCTCTGTCTACATGTGTAGTGGGAGGTCTTGTAGTCGCCGTCGTGTCTGAGGTGTGTCTAGACTGCCCAGTTGTGTCTTCCTTTTCGTTCGTTTTGTTCTTCTCGACAATTGTGTGTGTGCTAAGTTGTTCGTGGGTTGTTTTTGGCTGTTCGGTGGGGGCTTTTTGTTCGGCGGTCTGTTTGTTTTGTGGTGTTTCGATGTCCACCAAGAGGTCAGTGTTAAGTCTGCGTGCTGTTCTTTGTGGTAGTGGTTTTGTTGTGTGTATGATTGTAGGCGTAATGCCTGCTGGGGGTGCGAGTGGTGGGAATTCTTCGTCGAAAGACCAGTCGCCCCTGCTGGGAGGAGGGGCGGCTGGCGAAGTCTGTACATGTACGTGTTGTGCCCCTGATTTTGCCCTTGTCGCTGGCGGATCATCTTTACGTTTGTGTGTTCGTGCGTGCGTTTGATTTGTGTTTGGGGCTGGTGGATCTCCGTTTTCGGTGTCTCTCGATGTGTTGCGTTCGTTAGTTTCGGTAAGGAATGTTTCTATTTTTTCGAATGTTGTGGGTTGTATTTTATTTTGTAGGTTTTTGTTGGCCCATCTGGTCGCTATGTCGAGTGCGTGTGGCCAATCCGCTCTGTCGGTGTGCGCTATGAGCTCACGCTTCTTCTGTTGGATGAGGAGCTGGTAATGTTCTCGTAGGATAAGTTGTGTCGTGTACATCCAATTGCGTGCGTTGCCCGTCAATCTCTCGTTTACTCTTTCGTTGGGTAGTAATGGTTTAATCGTGGTGATCAGGTGTGTTTGCAGTCTTTTAAATGTGATGGGTGTGTCGCTTTCTTTTTGTACGTCAATGTTTTTTAATTGGTGTTCCAAGCGAAGGAGATCGTAAACCAGTTTAATCGTGTTTTTGAGCTTCGGTGTTGCGGGCGTATATGCAGATGGGGTAGGATCGCTCGGTTGTGTAAAATATCTCTGGGGTCTTGTTCGCGGTCCCTTTTGTGGCCGTTCTCTCTTGTTGTTTTGTTCGTTACGCCACCTTGGTGTATATTCTGTCCCGTTACCGTCCCTGGAGTAATGTTTGCGTTGAAGGGGACCGTCTGTGCGTGGAGTGTCATCGTGATAGTAAGTCGTTCTTTGTCTGTTTATGTTATGTGGAGTTTCGCGTCTCGTGAAGACCGGGCGAGGCGGTTGGGCGTTTCTGTTGTAGGGAACCCCCTGTGTGTCGTATTGAACGTTTCTGAATTGTCTTTGTCTCTGTGGGAAGTTTGTGTTTTTAGAGTGCGTGTTATTATTATTTCTGTATCTCCACGTATCGTTGTCTAATTCTACTCTATTTTCTTGTCTTTTGTATTGGGAATTTATAAATTGTCTTTCTCTGTATGGGAGTTCTGCGTTTTTGTAGTGATGTGTGTCACTTCTTGTGTATCTCCATGTGTCGTCGTCTTCACGTGTGATCAGTGCACGTGGTCTGATGTCTTGTCTAGGTTGGGTGTTGTTGTATTGTCTGTACTGATATGTGAAATTGTTGAAACGATGGTGCTCGTCTTGGGCCCCATCGTTTATCCATCTAGTATCTCTAGTAGTCCGGAAACGGACTGTTGGGTGGAAATCATTGTCATGAACACGGTGCGGGCCGGCGTGAACGTCCCACCGCAAGCGGTTGGTGTTCTCACTCCGTTGCTCGTGACTTTGATTTCGAGTACTTTGTTGTACTGCATTGTTCCTAGAAATATATTGGTGTGCTGTGTTAGTGGGATAATCCCAGATCCTAACTCGTTCTCTTGGAGTTAGTCTGGCTCTGTATTCATTAAAGTATCTGTACATCTTTTTTTGTTTTTTGAAAGCTTTGTAGTTTTCTATTTTTTTCTAAATATTTTTTCCTAATTCTATTTTCTAAATCTATAAGGAATTCCTAAAAATCGACGTTCAATGCGTAGCTACGTTTCGAAGTGTATATTTCTTCCTCAGGCTGTGTGCAAGAACGTCGGATTTGTATAGAAGATCAGTGTCTGTGAGTGTCCAAAGAGAGCAGCTTCACAAATGGTGAGCTGGTGAGTGTTCCCTCCCTATTTATAGTCCTGCTGTGAGGGAGAGGGGAGGGGGGAGTGGGGGAGTGGCTATGATCAGTGTGTGAGCTGGTTTGTTCAAATGGTGTTTTAATCGTATTTTAATGTGTATTTTTTGCTTTTAATATATTTAATCATCCTGTTGAAATAATTAAGCGTTTGTTTTGTTAGAAAAATTATTTGTTATGAGTATTTATTATCAAACTTATTTATTTGACTTCCTATGTGGTTTGGATGTTACTTCAAGTGTGTTTGTTCAAGTTGTTTTATAAGTAACTATTTAAGTCATATCTGCGTGGGTTTATTATTTTTATAAGTGTGTAAGGAGTAATTGTTGGTGTCCTTATGGAGTGTTTGTTATTTTGCTGAGTCATTTTGGGTCTAAAATGTTATGACAGGCTGTGTTATTCGAGATAAATTGTATTCCTCATTTTTAATCCTCTTATTAAATGAGTTGGATTATTTCTGTAAGATATAAATCAGTGTGTTGAATCGTCTTAAGCCTCAAATAATGTTAGCAATGTTATTAATTGTCAGATAATCCTGGTTTTTAAGTTGTGTTTGTATGGATTCCTTTGATCCTGCTTTAGATAAATGTTAGAAATGAATTGGCTGTGTTTGAAGTAGTTTTAAACGCGAGGGTGTGTGACGTCATCGTCGCGGTGCTTCCGCGATTTACTTCCTGTTTTGTTCGTGGCTCCGGTGACGTCATCATCTCGGCAAACTCCGTCTCTCTGCTTTGTTTTTCGAGCTGGAGTGATTGAATTAACTGGTATGCAGCCCTGTGAATTCCCCTGTTGATCCAGAGGTGTTGGGATAGGATGTTAGGTAAGTATTGTGTGTTTGTTTTGGATGTTAGTCTGAGAATCATGTAAAGTTGTGGATAAGTGTGCCCCTTTGTTTACAAATCGTCCTTTGAGTCTTTGTAACTAATGTTAGAGTGATGAGAGAGGAGGGGAGCTATTATGTATCAGATATTCTCTAAGTTTGTATCGAGTTTTCCTTTTTTGTATCATTATTCACTCCACTCTCTGTGGGGGATTTATATCTGTGTTGAGAGGATCTTGTATGTATGTATGAGTGTGTAGATATAGTCTGGGCTTACTTTTAATTAGGTTTTATGTGATGGGGACTGTATTAAGCATTAAAATTATGTTATTAGTTGTGTATTTACAGGACTGTGTCGTGGTGGAGAGTCGGATTTCGGGATTTCATCTCATCGGACCCAAAGTTCAGAGACGTGGCACGAGCTTGGTTAGGGGAACGAAAAATCCAAAGGCCAGACTGTGTCCGGCCTTGGTTGTGCATTGTCCTACATTTCAACTGACCGCTTCGGATTCCATTTCGACTTCCTCCTTCGTCCAGACCCTCCTCCACTCCTGTTTCTCATTGTTGAATATCATGCTGTTTTATGTATTTTTTGTGAATAAATAAATAATTGTTTTATTTTTTGTTTTTTATTTTTTGATTACTTTGTTTATTTAATTTGTTTATTTGTTTAAAATTAGGTGTGTGTCTTTTATTTGTGTTTTTATTGTTTTATGTGTGCGTGTGTGTGCTTTTTTGTGTCCCTTCGTATATTTACTTTTGTGTTAAGATTCGAGTTAGGGTTTGTCGCGCCGTCCCCCGTGTTTGGGGTATGGTTCCTGTGATTTCAGGTCGTATTAAGAGGGGTTTTAGTGTCAGGGTTACTGACTTTAGGGTTAGGGTGAGTGTAGGGGTTGGGGTTGCATTTTAATTTTTGAAACTTAGGGTTAGTCGCGTAGTCCCCTGAGTCGCTGTGTTTTTAGGTATGATTCACGTAGTTCAGGGCTGCATAAAAATGAATTTTAATTTTAATGTTCAGAGCTGCATAAAAATGAATTTTAATTTTAATGTTAGGGTTACTGACCGTAGGGTTACTGACCGTAGGGTTCCTGGCCGTAGGGTTGGGGTGAGTGTTGGGGTTGCGTTTTGGTTTATGGGAATAGGGTTAGTGGTCGCGTCAGGGTTACCGTCTATGGGGTTGGGGTGAGTGTTGGTGTTGGGTTGTCGTAATCGAAAATTAGGGTTCATCCCGGAGCTCTCCGTGTTTTAGGTTTTGCTGTTTGTTTTTAGTTTTCATTTAGGCCCCTTGGATACACCGTGTCCAATCGCTTGATCCATATTCTTTCAAACCTTAACCTCTCCCGTAATGACCAAAAGGGGCTTGACTGTAAGGCGGTAACCCTGAGGGCTGAGAGTCCATGCATTACAAAATGCTTAACTAATAATTTGCGTTTTTCGATTTTGTTACGTATGTTGTATGTGTGTTGATATGTTCGTAATGAGAGTTGATTCTTAGTTTGTCCAACGTATTGTTTGTGGCATTTCGTACAATAAATTAAGTAGATGCAGTTGCATACCCCCGCCGATGTGTTGCGTTGTGTTTCGTAAATGTTTTTGTTTGTTTTGTTCTGGACCCACCGTCTCACCGTGTAGTGTTTGTGCGCTTCCGCTCTTGTCGGTTTTTGTTGTTGGCTGGTTTTGCTACTGACCAGTGTGTCTAGTAAGTTTTTGTTTCTCTTAAAGGCCGCGATTGGTCTGTGTTTCTGTATAAAACGTGTGGGTTCGATGAATTTGTTGAAGTTTTCTTTTGTTGCTCTATTAAGTTGTTTACTCTGTTGTGAGTAAAATGTGACGAGGGGGATTATTTTGTTGCGTGTGTTTGTTGTTGTTGTTGGGTTTGCGATAGATTGTTGAAATGTTTTGAAAATTTTCCGAAGGTATGTGCGTCCGTATCCCCGTTTTTTAAGTGCCTTAAAGAGGGTTTTAACTGCCATTTTAAAGTCTGTCTCTTGAGAAGATATTCTGTAAAATCTAAGGATTTGTGACTTGATTACTCCCCGAAATGTGTGCTTAGGGTGAAAGCTAGACTTGTGTAGTAGCGAGTGTGTGTCTGTGGGTTTGAAGTAAACTTTGTAGTCCAATTGGTTTTGTTTCTCAAATTTTGGTCCTTTGTATGTGACTACGTCCAAGAAGTTCACTTGTTGGTCGTTGATCTCAAACTTGATTGTGATGGAACTTTGATGATTGTTCAAGTGTGTTGTGAATCTTTGAAATTCCTCTCGGCCGTATGTCCATACTCCCCAAATATCGTCTAGGAATCTGTAATATGCGAATGGTTTTAAGGGAAAATTAGTTAGTGCGGAGTGCTCCCAAGCTGCCATGAATATGTTTGCGTAAGAGGGTGCGAATTTTTTGCCCATGGCGGTGCCCTTTGTTTGCAGATAGAATTTCGAGTTAAATTCAAAGTCGTTTTTGGTGAGATTGATTTCTAATAGTTTGATTATATACTCATCGGGTCTTTTGGGGTCCGGAAAACGCTTGAAGCAATCTTGCACAGCCGATATTCCGGCCTGTGTTTCGATGTTTGTGTAGAGACTGTCTATGTCGATAGTAAAAAGGAGGGCGTCCGTGGGGATTGTTAGATTTTTGGTCTTTTGTATGAAATCGTATGTGTCTCGTAAATAACTGGCGTGTCGCTGTGAGATGGGGTTTAAAAAATATTCTATATATTCGGCTGTATAGTATGATTCGCTATCACAGTCCGATACTATTGGACGGCCTGGTGGTATCTTATGTGGCCTACTCCAGTCTTTCGGGTCTTTGTGAATTTTGGGCAGTAGATAAAATCTCCTTGGCCTGGGAGTGCCCGATCCCATTAAATAAGTTTTTTGGTCCCCGCTGATAATCTTTTTTTCGCACATTTCTTCAAGTATTTCTTTGATTTCTAGTCTCGTTTGGGGGTATATGGGTTCGTTCAAGGGGCTATAGTGTTCTTGTTTGTTAAGTTGTCGATGCCCCTCCCATAAATAGTCCGTTTTGTCCATGAGTACGACCGCGTTTCCTTTGTCCGCAGGTTTGATTACCAACTGGTGATTGCCGTGTAGGTTTTTAATAGCTATTCTTTCATTCTTTGTGAGATTTTCTTCTTCTGACCGGCCCCAATCGAGATGTTTGTACGCGTAATAGTCTGCTTTGATCAATGAGTTGATTTGCGGGGGTAAACTGGATAGTGCTGGAGTCCAATCGGAGTTGTGCGTGAATGGTAGTTTCTGTTTTTGTCTTTTTTTGCCCTCAAAGTATACTTCTAATTTTATTCGTCTGTGATAAGTCTGTAAGCTATGTAATAATTCGATCTTTTGTGTGGTTCTTTTAGTTGAGGGAATGAACGAAAGGCCTTTCCGTAATGTTTCCGTTTGATCTTGGGTTAGTATTACCGTCGATAAATTGACTATGCGTTTGTCTGAGTCCCCTGTTGGGATATTTGGCCTTCCAAGTCTAAAAAATACATCCAGTGTTCTAAAAGTGCTCGGGCCGTACCGGCGGTCCAGTGGATCATGTCGTTCTCTACCCTGAAATCCCTGGATGGTAATGCTGATACATGATGAAGATTGTCCCTGATGTATTTGTTCATGGCCGTGAGATGTGCTTTTTCTTCTTCTGGTAGTGTTTGGCTAAAGTTAATGAGTGGTACGATGATCTCCGTGTGTGGTAAGCGAGCGCGTGCTGTTTTGTATGTTCTGAGTATTTCCTTTTCTGTGGTTGAGATGCACCTTTGTGTACGATTATTGATACCGAACGAGAGCATCAGTACTTCGGGTTCCATTGCGATCGTTGCTTTTTCCACCAAATAACCGGCGTGTTGGAATTTGGCTCCCGGGAAGCTATCCACCTGGAGCTCTACTATATCAAAAGACGGGATCCTTGCTACGTTAGAGTCGCCGATTATCACACATCTCTTTTTTAGGTTGAGGCTCCAGTCTATGTGTTTTTTGTCTGTCTTGATGTGTTTGTAAGGTCTGCCCACCGATTTTGGTGTGGAGGGGGTCACGAGTGTGTGTGTGTCCTTTCTTGGTGTGGCGAGCGCTGTCGATGTGTTCTCAGTGTCGTGTGTGGTATTTTCGGTTTCTTCGGTTCGTGTACTGTCTCTCTGTTCGTTTTCGGTCTCCAATGTAGGGGATGTTCTATGTGCTGCGTTGACTGTATATGTGGCGTAGTCGTCATCCGTTGAGTCCTCCGAGTATAAACTGGGGGAGGTGGCTCTGTCTACATGTGTAGTGGGAGGTCTTGTAGTCGCCGTCGTGTCTGAGGTGTGTCTAGACTGCCCAGTTGTGTCTTCCTTTTCGTTCGTTTTGTTCTTCTCGACAATTGTGTGTGTGCTAAGTTGTTCGTGGGTTGTTTTTGGCTGTTCGGTGGGGGCTTTTTGTTCGGCGGTCTGTTTGTTTTGTGGTGTTTCGATGTCCACCAAGAGGTCAGTGTTAAGTCTGCGTGCTGTTCTTTGTGGTAGTGGTTTTGTTGTGTGTATGATTGTAGGCGTAATGCCTGCTGGGGGTGCGAGTGGTGGGAATTCTTCGTCGAAAGACCAGTCGCCCCTGCTGGGAGGAGGGGCGGCTGGCGAAGTCTGTACATGTACGTGTTGTGCCCCTGATTTTGCCCTTGTCGCTGGCGGATCATCTTTACGTTTGTGTGTTCGTGCGTGCGTTTGATTTGTGTTTGGGGCTGGTGGATCTCCGTTTTCGGTGTCTCTCGATGTGTTGCGTTCGTTAGTTTCGGTAAGGAATGTTTCTATTTTTTCGAATGTTGTGGGTTGTATTTTATTTTGTAGGTTTTTGTTGGCCCATCTGGTCGCTATGTCGAGTGCGTGTGGCCAATCCGCTCTGTCGGTGTGCGCTATGAGCTCACGCTTCTTCTGTTGGATGAGGAGCTGGTAATGTTCTCGTAGGATAAGTTGTGTCGTGTACATCCAATTGCGTGCGTTGCCCGTCAATCTCTCGTTTACTCTTTCGTTGGGTAGTAATGGTTTAATCGTGGTGATCAGGTGTGTTTGCAGTCTTTTAAATGTGATGGGTGTGTCGCTTTCTTTTTGTACGTCAATGTTTTTTAATTGGTGTTCCAAGCGAAGGAGATCGTAAACCAGTTTAATCGTGTTTTTGAGCTTCGGTGTTGCGGGCGTATATGCAGATGGGGTAGGATCGCTCGGTTGTGTAAAATATCTCTGGGGTCTTGTTCGCGGTCCCTTTTGTGGCCGTTCTCTCTTGTTGTTTTGTTCGTTACGCCACCTTGGTGTATATTCTGTCCCGTTACCGTCCCTGGAGTAATGTTTGCGTTGAAGGGGACCGTCTGTGCGTGGAGTGTCATCGTGATAGTAAGTCGTTCTTTGTCTGTTTATGTTATGTGGAGTTTCGCGTCTCGTGAAGACCGGGCGAGGCGGTTGGGCGTTTCTGTTGTAGGGAACCCCCTGTGTGTCGTATTGAACGTTTCTGAATTGTCTTTGTCTCTGTGGGAAGTTTGTGTTTTTAGAGTGCGTGTTATTATTTCTGTATCTCCACGTATCGTTGTCTAATTCTACTCTATTTTCTTGTCTTTTGTATTGGGAATTTATAAATTGTCTTTCTCTGTATGGGAGTTCTGCGTTTTTGTAGTGATGTGTGTCACTTCTTGTGTATCTCCATGTGTCGTCGTCTTCACGTGTGATCAGTGCACGTGGTCTGATGTCTTGTCTAGGTTGGGTGTTGTTGTATTGTCTGTACTGATATGTGAAATTGTTGAAACGATGGTGCTCGTCTTGGGCCCCATCGTTTATCCATCTAGTATCTCTAGTAGTCCGGAAACGGACTGTTGGGTGGAAATCATTGTCATGAACACGGTGCGGGCCGGCGTGAACGTCCCACCGCAAGCGGTTGGTGTTCTCACTCCGTTGCTCGTGACTTTGATTTCGAGTACTTTGTTGTACTGCATTGTTCCTAGAAATATATTGGTGTGCTGTGTTAGTGGGATAATCCCAGATCCTAACTCGTTCTCTTGGAGTTAGTCTGGCTCTGTATTCATTAAAGTATCTGTACATCTTTTTTTGTTTTTTGAAAGCTTTGTAGTTTTCTATTTTTTTCTAAATATTTTTTCCTAATTCTATTTTCTAAATCTATAAGGAATTCCTAAAAATCGACGTTCAATGCGTAGCTACGTTTCGAAGTGTATATTTCTTCCTCAGGCTGTGTGCAAGAACGTCGGATTTGTATAGAAGATCAGTGTCTGTGAGTGTCCAAAGAGAGCAGCTTCACAAATGGTGAGCTGGTGAGTGTTCCCTCCCTATTTATAGTCCTGCTGTGAGGGAGAGGGGAGGGGGGAGTGGGGGAGTGGCTATGATCAGTGTGTGAGCTGGTTTGTTCAAATGGTGTTTTAATCGTATTTTAATGTGTATTTTTTGCTTTTAATATATTTAATCATCCTGTTGAAATAATTAAGCGTTTGTTTTGTTAGAAAAATTATTTGTTATGAGTATTTATTATCAAACTTATTTATTTGACTTCCTATGTGGTTTGGATGTTACTTCAAGTGTGTTTGTTCAAGTTGTTTTATAAGTAACTATTTAAGTCATATCTGCGTGGGTTTATTATTTTTATAAGTGTGTAAGGAGTAATTGTTGGTGTCCTTATGGAGTGTTTGTTATTTTGCTGAGTCATTTTGGGTCTAAAATGTTATGACAGGCTGTGTTATTCGAGATAAATTGTATTCCTCATTTTTAATCCTCTTATTAAATGAGTTGGATTATTTCTGTAAGATATAAATCAGTGTGTTGAATCGTCTTAAGCCTCAAATAATGTTAGCAATGTTATTAATTGTCAGATAATCCTGGTTTTTAAGTTGTGTTTGTATGGATTCCTTTGATCCTGCTTTAGATAAATGTTAGAAATGAATTGGCTGTGTTTGAAGTAGTTTTAAACGCGAGGGTGTGTGACGTCATCGTCGCGGTGCTTCCGCGATTTACTTCCTGTTTTGTTCGTGGCTCCGGTGACGTCATCATCTCGGCAAACTCCGTCTCTCTGCTTTGTTTTTCGAGCTGGAGTGATTGAATTAACTGGTATGCAGCCCTGTGAATTCCCCTGTTGATCCAGAGGTGTTGGGATAGGATGTTAGGTAAGTATTGTGTGTTTGTTTTGGATGTTAGTCTGAGAATCATGTAAAGTTGTGGATAAGTGTGCCCCTTTGTTTACAAATCGTCCTTTGAGTCTTTGTAACTAATGTTAGAGTGATGAGAGAGGAGGGGAGCTATTATGTATCAGATATTCTCTAAGTTTGTATCGAGTTTTCCTTTTTTGTATCATTATTCACTCCACTCTCTGTGGGGGATTTATATCTGTGTTGAGAGGATCTTGTATGTATGTATGAGTGTGTAGATATAGTCTGGGCTTACTTTTAATTAGGTTTTATGTGATGGGGACTGTATTAAGCATTAAAATTATGTTATTAGTTGTGTATTTACAGGACTGTGTCGTGGTGGAGAGTCGGATTTCGGGATTTCATCTCATCGGACCCAAAGTTCAGAGACGTGGCACGAGCTTGGTTAGGGGAACGAAAAATCCAAAGGCCAGACTGTGTCCGGCCTTGGTTGTGCATTGTCCTACATTTCAACTGACCGCTTCGGATTCCATTTCGACTTCCTCCTTCGTCCAGACCCTCCTCCACTCCTGTTTCTCATTGTTGAATATCATGCTGTTTTATGTATTTTTTGTGAATAAATAAATAATTGTTTTATTTTTTGTTTTTTATTTTTTGATTACTTTGTTTATTTAATTTGTTTATTTGTTTAAAATTAGGTGTGTGTCTTTTATTTGTGTTTTTATTGTTTTATGTGTGCGTGTGTGTGCTTTTTTGTGTCCCTTCGTATATTTACTTTTGTGTTAAGATTCGAGTTAGGGTTTGTCGCGCCGTCCCCCGTGTTTGGGGTATGGTTCCTGTGATTTCAGGTCGTATTAAGAGGGGTTTTAGTGTCAGGGTTACTGACTTTAGGGTTAGGGTGAGTGTAGGGGTTGGGGTTGCATTTTAATTTTTGAAACTTAGGGTTAGTCGCGTAGTCCCCTGAGTCGCTGTGTTTTTAGGTATGATTCACGTAGTTCAGGGCTGCATAAAAATGAATTTTAATTTTAATGTTCAGAGCTGCATAAAAATGAATTTTAATTTTAATGTTAGGGTTACTGACCGTAGGGTTACTGACCGTAGGGTTCCTGGCCGTAGGGTTGGGGTGAGTGTTGGGGTTGCGTTTTGGTTTATGGGAATAGGGTTAGTGGTCGCGTCAGGGTTACCGTCTATGGGGTTGGGGTGAGTGTTGGTGTTGGGTTGTCGTAATCGAAAATTAGGGTTCATCCCGGAGCTCTCCGTGTTTTAGGTTTTGCTGTTTGTTTTTAGTTTTCATTTAGGCCCCTTGGATACACCGTGTCCAATCGCTTGATCCATATTCTTTCAAACCTTAACCTCTCCCGTAATGACCAAAAGGGGCTTGACTGTAAGGCGGTAACCCTGAGGGCTGAGAGTCCATGCATTACAAAATGCTTAACTAATAATTTGCGTTTTTCGATTTTGTTACGTATGTTGTATGTGTGTTGATATGTTCGTAATGAGAGTTGATTCTTAGTTTGTCCAACGTATTGTTTGTGGCATTTCGTACAATAAATTAAGTAGATGCAGTTGCATACCCCCGCCGATGTGTTGCGTTGTGTTTCGTAAATGTTTTTGTTTGTTTTGTTCTGGACCCACCGTCTCACCGTGTAGTGTTTGTGCGCTTCCGCTCTTGTCGGTTTTTGTTGTTGGCTGGTTTTGCTACTGACCAGTGTGTCTAGTAAGTTTTTGTTTCTCTTAAAGGCCGCGATTGGTCTGTGTTTCTGTATAAAACGTGTGGGTTCGATGAATTTGTTGAAGTTTTCTTTTGTTGCTCTATTAAGTTGTTTACTCTGTTGTGAGTAAAATGTGACGAGGGGGATTATTTTGTTGCGTGTGTTTGTTGTTGTTGTTGGGTTTGCGATAGATTGTTGAAATGTTTTGAAAATTTTCCGAAGGTATGTGCGTCCGTATCCCCGTTTTTTAAGTGCCTTAAAGAGGGTTTTAACTGCCATTTTAAAGTCTGTCTCTTGAGAAGATATTCTGTAAAATCTAAGGATTTGTGACTTGATTACTCCCCGAAATGTGTGCTTAGGGTGAAAGCTAGACTTGTGTAGTAGCGAGTGTGTGTCTGTGGGTTTGAAGTAAACTTTGTAGTCCAATTGGTTTTGTTTCTCAAATTTTGGTCCTTTGTATGTGACTACGTCCAAGAAGTTCACTTGTTGGTCGTTGATCTCAAACTTGATTGTGATGGAACTTTGATGATTGTTCAAGTGTGTTGTGAATCTTTGAAATTCCTCTCGGCCGTATGTCCATACTCCCCAAATATCGTCTAGGAATCTGTAATATGCGAATGGTTTTAAGGGAAAATTAGTTAGTGCGGAGTGCTCCCAAGCTGCCATGAATATGTTTGCGTAAGAGGGTGCGAATTTTTTGCCCATGGCGGTGCCCTTTGTTTGCAGATAGAATTTCGAGTTAAATTCAAAGTCGTTTTTGGTGAGATTGATTTCTAATAGTTTGATTATATACTCATCGGGTCTTTTGGGGTCCGGAAAACGCTTGAAGCAATCTTGCACAGCCGATATTCCGGCCTGTGTTTCGATGTTTGTGTAGAGACTGTCTATGTCGATAGTAAAAAGGAGGGCGTCCGTGGGGATTGTTAGATTTTTGGTCTTTTGTATGAAATCGTATGTGTCTCGTAAATAACTGGCGTGTCGCTGTGAGATGGGGTTTAAAAAATATTCTATATATTCGGCTGTATAGTATGATTCGCTATCACAGTCCGATACTATTGGACGGCCTGGTGGTATCTTATGTGGCCTACTCCAGTCTTTCGGGTCTTTGTGAATTTTGGGCAGTAGATAAAATCTCCTTGGCCTGGGAGTGCCCGATCCCATTAAATAAGTTTTTTGGTCCCCGCTGATAATCTTTTTTTCGCACATTTCTTCAAGTATTTCTTTGATTTCTAGTCTCGTTTGGGGGTATATGGGTTCGTTCAAGGGGCTATAGTGTTCTTGTTTGTTAAGTTGTCGATGCCCCTCCCATAAATAGTCCGTTTTGTCCATGAGTACGACCGCGTTTCCTTTGTCCGCAGGTTTGATTACCAACTGGTGATTGCCGTGTAGGTTTTTAATAGCTATTCTTTCATTCTTTGTGAGATTTTCTTCTTCTGACCGGCCCCAATCGAGATGTTTGTACGCGTAATAGTCTGCTTTGATCAATGAGTTGATTTGCGGGGGTAAACTGGATAGTGCTGGAGTCCAATCGGAGTTGTGCGTGAATGGTAGTTTCTGTTTTTGTCTTTTTTTGCCCTCAAAGTATACTTCTAATTTTATTCGTCTGTGATAAGTCTGTAAGCTATGTAATAATTCGATCTTTTGTGTGGTTCTTTTAGTTGAGGGAATGAACGAAAGGCCTTTCCGTAATGTTTCCGTTTGATCTTGGGTTAGTATTACCGTCGATAAATTGACTATGCGTTTGTCTGAGTCCCCTGTTGGGATATTTGGCCTTCCAAGTCTAAAAAATACATCCAGTGTTCTAAAAGTGCTCGGGCCGTACCGGCGGTCCAGTGGATCATGTCGTTCTCTACCCTGAAATCCCTGGATGGTAATGCTGATACATGATGAAGATTGTCCCTGATGTATTTGTTCATGGCCGTGAGATGTGCTTTTTCTTCTTCTGGTAGTGTTTGGCTAAAGTTAATGAGTGGTACGATGATCTCCGTGTGTGGTAAGCGAGCGCGTGCTGTTTTGTATGTTCTGAGTATTTCCTTTTCTGTGGTTGAGATGCACCTTTGTGTACGATTATTGATACCGAACGAGAGCATCAGTACTTCGGGTTCCATTGCGATCGTTGCTTTTTCCACCAAATAACCGGCGTGTTGGAATTTGGCTCCCGGGAAGCTATCCACCTGGAGCTCTACTATATCAAAAGACGGGATCCTTGCTACGTTAGAGTCGCCGATTATCACACATCTCTTTTTTAGGTTGAGGCTCCAGTCTATGTGTTTTTTGTCTGTCTTGATGTGTTTGTAAGGTCTGCCCACCGATTTTGGTGTGGAGGGGGTCACGAGTGTGTGTGTGTCCTTTCTTGGTGTGGCGAGCGCTGTCGATGTGTTCTCAGTGTCGTGTGTGGTATTTTCGGTTTCTTCGGTTCGTGTACTGTCTCTCTGTTCGTTTTCGGTCTCCAATGTAGGGGATGTTCTATGTGCTGCGTTGACTGTATATGTGGCGTAGTCGTCATCCGTTGAGTCCTCCGAGTATAAACTGGGGGAGGTGGCTCTGTCTACATGTGTAGTGGGAGGTCTTGTAGTCGCCGTCGTGTCTGAGGTGTGTCTAGACTGCCCAGTTGTGTCTTCCTTTTCGTTCGTTTTGTTCTTCTCGACAATTGTGTGTGTGCTAAGTTGTTCGTGGGTTGTTTTTGGCTGTTCGGTGGGGGCTTTTTGTTCGGCGGTCTGTTTGTTTTGTGGTGTTTCGATGTCCACCAAGAGGTCAGTGTTAAGTCTGCGTGCTGTTCTTTGTGGTAGTGGTTTTGTTGTGTGTATGATTGTAGGCGTAATGCCTGCTGGGGGTGCGAGTGGTGGGAATTCTTCGTCGAAAGACCAGTCGCCCCTGCTGGGAGGAGGGGCGGCTGGCGAAGTCTGTACATGTACGTGTTGTGCCCCTGATTTTGCCCTTGTCGCTGGCGGATCATCTTTACGTTTGTGTGTTCGTGCGTGCGTTTGATTTGTGTTTGGGGCTGGTGGATCTCCGTTTTCGGTGTCTCTCGATGTGTTGCGTTCGTTAGTTTCGGTAAGGAATGTTTCTATTTTTTCGAATGTTGTGGGTTGTATTTTATTTTGTAGGTTTTTGTTGGCCCATCTGGTTGCTATGTCGAGTGCGTGTGGCCAATCCGCTCTGTCGGTGTGCGCTATGAGCTCACGCTTCTTCTGTTGGATGAGGAGCTGGTAATGTTCTCGTAGGATAAGTTGTGTCGTGTACATCCAATTGCGTGCGTTGCCCGTCAATCTCTCGTTTACTCTTTCGTTGGGTAGTAATGGTTTAATCGTGGTGATCAGGTGTGTTTGCAGTCTTTTAAATGTGATGGGTGTGTCGCTTTCTTTTTGTACGTCAATGTTTTTTAATTGGTGTTCCAAGCGAAGGAGATCGTAAACCAGTTTAATCGTGTTTTTGAGCTTCGGTGTTGCGGGCGTATATGCAGATGGGGTAGGATCGCTCGGTTGTGTAAAATATCTCTGGGGTCTTGTTCGCGGTCCCTTTTGTGGCCGTTCTCTCTTGTTGTTTTGTTCGTTACGCCACCTTGGTGTATATTCTGTCCCGTTACCGTCCCTGGAGTAATGTTTGCGTTGAAGGGGACCGTCTGTGCGTGGAGTGTCATCGTGATAGTAAGTCGTTCTTTGTCTGTTTATGTTATGTGGAGTTTCGCGTCTCGTGAAGACCGGGCGAGGCGGTTGGGCGTTTCTGTTGTAGGGAACCCCCTGTGTGTCGTATTGAACGTTTCTGAATTGTCTTTGTCTCTGTGGGAAGTTTGTGTTTTTAGAGTGCGTGTTATTATTATTTCTGTATCTCCACGTATCGTTGTCTAATTCTACTCTATTTTCTTGTCTTTTGTATTGGGAATTTATAAATTGTCTTTCTCTGTATGGGAGTTCTGCGTTTTTGTAGTGATGTGTGTCACTTCTTGTGTATCTCCATGTGTCGTCGTCTTCACGTGTGATCAGTGCACGTGGTCTGATGTCTTGTCTAGGTTGGGTGTTGTTGTATTGTCTGTACTGATATGTGAAATTGTTGAAACGATGGTGCTCGTCTTGGGCCCCATCGTTTATCCATCTAGTATCTCTAGTAGTCCGGAAACGGACTGTTGGGTGGAAATCATTGTCATGAACACGGTGCGGGCCGGCGTGAACGTCCCACCGCAAGCGGTTGGTGTTCTCACTCCGTTGCTCGTGACTTTGATTTCGAGTACTTTGTTGTACTGCATTGTTCCTAGAAATATATTGGTGTGCTGTGTTAGTGGGATAATCCCAGATCCTAACTCGTTCTCTTGGAGTTAGTCTGGCTCTGTATTCATTAAAGTATCTGTACATCTTTTTTTGTTTTTTGAAAGCTTTGTAGTTTTCTATTTTTTTCTAAATATTTTTTCCTAATTCTATTTTCTAAATCTATAAGGAATTCCTAAAAATCGACGTTCAATGCGTAGCTACGTTTCGAAGTGTATATTTCTTCCTCAGGCTGTGTGCAAGAACGTCGGATTTGTATAGAAGATCAGTGTCTGTGAGTGTCCAAAGAGAGCAGCTTCACAAATGGTGAGCTGGTGAGTGTTCCCTCCCTATTTATAGTCCTGCTGTGAGGGAGAGGGGAGGGGGGAGTGGGGGAGTGGCTATGATCAGTGTGTGAGCTGGTTTGTTCAAATGGTGTTTTAATCGTATTTTAATGTGTATTTTTTGCTTTTAATATATTTAATCATCCTGTTGAAATAATTAAGCGTTTGTTTTGTTAGAAAAATTATTTGTTATGAGTATTTATTATCAAACTTATTTATTTGACTTCCTATGTGGTTTGGATGTTACTTCAAGTGTGTTTGTTCAAGTTGTTTTATAAGTAACTATTTAAGTCATATCTGCGTGGGTTTATTATTTTTATAAGTGTGTAAGGAGTAATTGTTGGTGTCCTTATGGAGTGTTTGTTATTTTGCTGAGTCATTTTGGGTCTAAAATGTTATGACAGGCTGTGTTATTCGAGATAAATTGTATTCCTCATTTTTAATCCTCTTATTAAATGAGTTGGATTATTTCTGTAAGATATAAATCAGTGTGTTGAATCGTCTTAAGCCTCAAATAATGTTAGCAATGTTATTAATTGTCAGATAATCCTGGTTTTTAAGTTGTGTTTGTATGGATTCCTTTGATCCTGCTTTAGATAAATGTTAGAAATGAATTGGCTGTGTTTGAAGTAGTTTTAAACGCGAGGGTGTGTGACGTCATCGTCGCGGTGCTTCCGCGATTTACTTCCTGTTTTGTTCGTGGCTCCGGTGACGTCATCATCTCGGCAAACTCCGTCTCTCTGCTTTGTTTTTCGAGCTGGAGTGATTGAATTAACTGGTATGCAGCCCTGTGAATTCCCCTGTTGATCCAGAGGTGTTGGGATAGGATGTTAGGTAAGTATTGTGTGTTTGTTTTGGATGTTAGTCTGAGAATCATGTAAAGTTGTGGATAAGTGTGCCCCTTTGTTTACAAATCGTCCTTTGAGTCTTTGTAACTAATGTTAGAGTGATGAGAGAGGAGGGGAGCTATTATGTATCAGATATTCTCTAAGTTTGTATCGAGTTTTCCTTTTTTGTATCATTATTCACTCCACTCTCTGTGGGGGATTTATATCTGTGTTGAGAGGATCTTGTATGTATGTATGAGTGTGTAGATATAGTCTGGGCTTACTTTTAATTAGGTTTTATGTGATGGGGACTGTATTAAGCATTAAAATTATGTTATTAGTTGTGTATTTACAGGACTGTGTCGTGGTGGAGAGTCGGATTTCGGGATTTCATCTCATCGGACCCAAAGTTCAGAGACGTGGCACGAGCTTGGTTAGGGGAACGAAAAATCCAAAGGCCAGACTGTGTCCGGCCTTGGTTGTGCATTGTCCTACATTTCAACTGACCGCTTCGGATTCCATTTCGACTTCCTCCTTCGTCCAGACCCTCCTCCACTCCTGTTTCTCATTGTTGAATATCATGCTGTTTTATGTATTTTTTGTGAATAAATAAATAATTGTTTTATTTTTTGTTTTTTATTTTTTGATTACTTTGTTTATTTAATTTGTTTATTTGTTTAAAATTAGGTGTGTGTCTTTTATTTGTGTTTTTATTGTTTTATGTGTGCGTGTGTGTGCTTTTTTGTGTCCCTTCGTATATTTACTTTTGTGTTAAGATTCGAGTTAGGGTTTGTCGCGCCGTCCCCCGTGTTTGGGGTATGGTTCCTGTGATTTCAGGTCGTATTAAGAGGGGTTTTAGTGTCAGGGTTACTGACTTTAGGGTTAGGGTGAGTGTAGGGGTTGGGGTTGCATTTTAATTTTTGAAACTTAGGGTTAGTCGCGTAGTCCCCTGAGTCGCTGTGTTTTTAGGTATGATTCACGTAGTTCAGGGCTGCATAAAAATGAATTTTAATTTTAATGTTCAGAGCTGCATAAAAATGAATTTTAATTTTAATGTTAGGGTTACTGACCGTAGGGTTACTGACCGTAGGGTTCCTGGCCGTAGGGTTGGGGTGAGTGTTGGGGTTGCGTTTTGGTTTATGGGAATAGGGTTAGTGGTCGCGTCAGGGTTACCGTCTATGGGGTTGGGGTGAGTGTTGGTGTTGGGTTGTCGTAATCGAAAATTAGGGTTCATCCCGGAGCTCTCCGTGTTTTAGGTTTTGCTGTTTGTTTTTAGTTTTCATTTAGGCCCCTTGGATACACCGTGTCCAATCGCTTGATCCATATTCTTTCAAACCTTAACCTCTCCCGTAATGACCAAAAGGGGCTTGACTGTAAGGCGGTAACCCTGAGGGCTGAGAGTCCATGCATTACAAAATGCTTAACTAATAATTTGCGTTTTTCGATTTTGTTACGTATGTTGTATGTGTGTTGATATGTTCGTAATGAGAGTTGATTCTTAGTTTGTCCAACGTATTGTTTGTGGCATTTCGTACAATAAATTAAGTAGATGCAGTTGCATACCCCCGCCGATGTGTTGCGTTGTGTTTCGTAAATGTTTTTGTTTGTTTTGTTCTGGACCCACCGTCTCACCGTGTAGTGTTTGTGCGCTTCCGCTCTTGTCGGTTTTTGTTGTTGGCTGGTTTTGCTACTGACCAGTGTGTCTAGTAAGTTTTTGTTTCTCTTAAAGGCCGCGATTGGTCTGTGTTTCTGTATAAAACGTGTGGGTTCGATGAATTTGTTGAAGTTTTCTTTTGTTGCTCTATTAAGTTGTTTACTCTGTTGTGAGTAAAATGTGACGAGGGGGATTATTTTGTTGCGTGTGTTTGTTGTTGTTGTTGGGTTTGCGATAGATTGTTGAAATGTTTTGAAAATTTTCCGAAGGTATGTGCGTCCGTATCCCCGTTTTTTAAGTGCCTTAAAGAGGGTTTTAACTGCCATTTTAAAGTCTGTCTCTTGAGAAGATATTCTGTAAAATCTAAGGATTTGTGACTTGATTACTCCCCGAAATGTGTGCTTAGGGTGAAAGCTAGACTTGTGTAGTAGCGAGTGTGTGTCTGTGGGTTTGAAGTAAACTTTGTAGTCCAATTGGTTTTGTTTCTCAAATTTTGGTCCTTTGTATGTGACTACGTCCAAGAAGTTCACTTGTTGGTCGTTGATCTCAAACTTGATTGTGATGGAACTTTGATGATTGTTCAAGTGTGTTGTGAATCTTTGAAATTCCTCTCGGCCGTATGTCCATACTCCCCAAATATCGTCTAGGAATCTGTAATATGCGAATGGTTTTAAGGGAAAATTAGTTAGTGCGGAGTGCTCCCAAGCTGCCCTGAATATGTTTGCGTAAGAGGGTGCGAATTTTTTGCCCATGGCGGTGCCCTTTGTTTGCAGATAGAATTTCGAGTTAAATTCAAAGTCGTTTTTGGTGAGATTGATTTCTAATAGTTTGATTATATACTCATCGGGTCTTTTGGGGTCCGGAAAACGCTTGAAGCAATCTTGCACAGCCGATATTCCGGCCTGTGTTTCGATGTTTGTGTAGAGACTGTCTATGTCGATAGTAAAAAGGAGGGCGTCCGTGGGGATTGTTAGATTTTTGGTCTTTTGTATGAAATCGTATGTGTCTCGTAAATAACTGGCGTGTCGCTGTGAGATGGGGTTTAAAAAATATTCTATATATTCGGCTGTATAGTATGATTCGCTATCACAGTCCGATACTATTGGACGGCCTGGTGGTATCTTATGTGGCCTACTCCAGTCTTTCGGGTCTTTGTGAATTTTGGGCAGTAGATAAAATCTCCTTGGCCTGGGAGTGCCCGATCCCATTAAATAAGTTTTTTGGTCCCCGCTGATAATCTTTTTTTCGCACATTTCTTCAAGTATTTCTTTGATTTCTAGTCTCGTTTGGGGGTATATGGGTTCGTTCAAGGGGCTATAGTGTTCTTGTTTGTTAAGTTGTCGATGCCCCTCCCATAAATAGTCCGTTTTGTCCATGAGTACGACCGCGTTTCCTTTGTCCGCAGGTTTGATTACCAACTGGTGATTGCCGTGTAGGTTTTTAATAGCTATTCTTTCATTCTTTGTGAGATTTTCTTCTTCTGACCGGCCCCAATCGAGATGTTTGTACGCGTAATAGTCTGCTTTGATCAATGAGTTGATTTGCGGGGGTAAACTGGATAGTGCTGGAGTCCAATCGGAGTTGTGCGTGAATGGTAGTTTCTGTTTTTGTCTTTTTTTGCCCTCAAAGTATACTTCTAATTTTATTCGTCTGTGATAAGTCTGTAAGCTATGTAATAATTCGATCTTTTGTGTGGTTCTTTTAGTTGAGGGAATGAACGAAAGGCCTTTCCGTAATGTTTCCGTTTGATCTTGGGTTAGTATTACCGTCGATAAATTGACTATGCGTTTGTCTGAGTCCCCTGTTGGGATATTTGGCCTTCCAAGTCTAAAAAATACATCCAGTGTTCTAAAAGTGCTCGGGCCGTACCGGCGGTCCAGTGGATCATGTCGTTCTCTACCCTGAAATCCCTGGATGGTAATGCTGATACATGATGAAGATTGTCCCTGATGTATTTGTTCATGGCCGTGAGATGTGCTTTTTCTTCTTCTGGTAGTGTTTGGCTAAAGTTAATGAGTGGTACGATGATCTCCGTGTGTGGTAAGCGAGCGCGTGCTGTTTTGTATGTTCTGAGTATTTCCTTTTCTGTGGTTGAGATGCACCTTTGTGTACGATTATTGATACCGAACGAGAGCATCAGTACTTCGGGTTCCATTGCGATCGTTGCTTTTTCCACCAAATAACCGGCGTGTTGGAATTTGGCTCCCGGGAAGCTATCCACCTGGAGCTCTACTATATCAAAAGACGGGATCCTTGCTACGTTAGAGTCGCCGATTATCACACATCTCTTTTTTAGGTTGAGGCTCCAGTCTATGTGTTTTTTGTCTGTCTTGATGTGTTTGTAAGGTCTGCCCACCGATTTTGGTGTGGAGGGGGTCACGAGTGTGTGTGTGTCCTTTCTTGGTGTGGCGAGCGCTGTCGATGTGTTCTCAGTGTCGTGTGTGGTATTTTCGGTTTCTTCGGTTCGTGTACTGTCTCTCTGTTCGTTTTCGGTCTCCAATGTAGGGGATGTTCTATGTGCTGCGTTGACTGTATATGTGGCGTAGTCGTCATCCGTTGAGTCCTCCGAGTATAAACTGGGGGAGGTGGCTCTGTCTACATGTGTAGTGGGAGGTCTTGTAGTCGCCGTCGTGTCTGAGGTGTGTCTAGACTGCCCAGTTGTGTCTTCCTTTTCGTTCGTTTTGTTCTTCTCGACAATTGTGTGTGTGCTAAGTTGTTCGTGGGTTGTTTTTGGCTGTTCGGTGGGGGCTTTTTGTTCGGCGGTCTGTTTGTTTTGTGGTGTTTCGATGTCCACCAAGAGGTCAGTGTTAAGTCTGCGTGCTGTTCTTTGTGGTAGTGGTTTTGTTGTGTGTATGATTGTAGGCGTAATGCCTGCTGGGGGTGCGAGTGGTGGGAATTCTTCGTCGAAAGACCAGTCGCCCCTGCTGGGAGGAGGGGCGGCTGGCGAAGTCTGTACATGTACGTGTTGTGCCCCTGATTTTGCCCTTGTCGCTGGCGGATCATCTTTACGTTTGTGTGTTCGTGCGTGCGTTTGATTTGTGTTTGGGGCTGGTGGATCTCCGTTTTCGGTGTCTCTCGATGTGTTGCGTTCGTTAGTTTCGGTAAGGAATGTTTCTATTTTTTCGAATGTTGTGGGTTGTATTTTATTTTGTAGGTTTTTGTTGGCCCATCTGGTCGCTATGTCGAGTGCGTGTGGCCAATCCGCTCTGTCGGTGTGCGCTATGAGCTCACGCTTCTTCTGTTGGATGAGGAGCTGGTAATGTTCTCGTAGGATAAGTTGTGTCGTGTACATCCAATTGCGTGCGTTGCCCGTCAATCTCTCGTTTACTCTTTCGTTGGGTAGTAATGGTTTAATCGTGGTGATCAGGTGTGTTTGCAGTCTTTTAAATGTGATGGGTGTGTCGCTTTCTTTTTGTACGTCAATGTTTTTTAATTGGTGTTCCAAGCGAAGGAGATCGTAAACCAGTTTAATCGTGTTTTTGAGCTTCGGTGTTGCGGGCGTATATGCAGATGGGGTAGGATCGCTCGGTTGTGTAAAATATCTCTGGGGTCTTGTTCGCGGTCCCTTTTGTGGCCGTTCTCTCTTGTTGTTTTGTTCGTTACGCCACCTTGGTGTATATTCTGTCCCGTTACCGTCCCTGGAGTAATGTTTGCGTTGAAGGGGACCGTCTGTGCGTGGAGTGTCATCGTGATAGTAAGTCGTTCTTTGTCTGTTTATGTTATGTGGAGTTTCGCGTCTCGTGAAGACCGGGCGAGGCGGTTGGGCGTTTCTGTTGTAGGGAACCCCCTGTGTGTCGTATTGAACGTTTCTGAATTGTCTTTGTCTCTGTGGGAAGTTTGTGTTTTTAGAGTGCGTGTTATTATTTCTGTATCTCCACGTATCGTTGTCTAATTCTACTCTATTTTCTTGTCTTTTGTATTGGGAATTTATAAATTGTCTTTCTCTGTATGGGAGTTCTGCGTTTTTGTAGTGATGTGTGTCACTTCTTGTGTATCTCCATGTGTCGTCGTCTTCACGTGTGATCAGTGCACGTGGTCTGATGTCTTGTCTAGGTTGGGTGTTGTTGTATTGTCTGTACTGATATGTGAAATTGTTGAAACGATGGTGCTCGTCTTGGGCCCCATCGTTTATCCATCTAGTATCTCTAGTAGTCCGGAAACGGACTGTTGGGTGGAAATCATTGTCATGAACACGGTGCGGGCCGGCGTGAACGTCCCACCGCAAGCGGTTGGTGTTCTCACTCCGTTGCTCGTGACTTTGATTTCGAGTACTTTGTTGTACTGCATTGTTCCTAGAAATATATTGGTGTGCTGTGTTAGTGGGATAATCCCAGATCCTAACTCGTTCTCTTGGAGTTAGTCTGGCTCTGTATTCATTAAAGTATCTGTACATCTTTTTTTGTTTTTTGAAAGCTTTGTAGTTTTCTATTTTTTTCTAAATATTTTTTCCTAATTCTATTTTCTAAATCTATAAGGAATTCCTAAAAATCGACGTTCAATGCGTAGCTACGTTTCGAAGTGTATATTTCTTCCTCAGGCTGTGTGCAAGAACGTCGGATTTGTATAGAAGATCAGTGTCTGTGAGTGTCCAAAGAGAGCAGCTTCACAAATGGTGAGCTGGTGAGTGTTCCCTCCCTATTTATAGTCCTGCTGTGAGGGAGAGGGGAGGGGGGAGTGGGGGAGTGGCTATGATCAGTGTGTGAGCTGGTTTGTTCAAATGGTGTTTTAATCGTATTTTAATGTGTATTTTTTGCTTTTAATATATTTAATCATCCTGTTGAAATAATTAAGCGTTTGTTTTGTTAGAAAAATTATTTGTTATGAGTATTTATTATCAAACTTATTTATTTGACTTCCTATGTGGTTTGGATGTTACTTCAAGTGTGTTTGTTCAAGTTGTTTTATAAGTAACTATTTAAGTCATATCTGCGTGGGTTTATTATTTTTATAAGTGTGTAAGGAGTAATTGTTGGTGTCCTTATGGAGTGTTTGTTATTTTGCTGAGTCATTTTGGGTCTAAAATGTTATGACAGGCTGTGTTATTCGAGATAAATTGTATTCCTCATTTTTAATCCTCTTATTAAATGAGTTGGATTATTTCTGTAAGATATAAATCAGTGTGTTGAATCGTCTTAAGCCTCAAATAATGTTAGCAATGTTATTAATTGTCAGATAATCCTGGTTTTTAAGTTGTGTTTGTATGGATTCCTTTGATCCTGCTTTAGATAAATGTTAGAAATGAATTGGCTGTGTTTGAAGTAGTTTTAAACGCGAGGGTGTGTGACGTCATCGTCGCGGTGCTTCCGCGATTTACTTCCTGTTTTGTTCGTGGCTCCGGTGACGTCATCATCTCGGCAAACTCCGTCTCTCTGCTTTGTTTTTCGAGCTGGAGTGATTGAATTAACTGGTATGCAGCCCTGTGAATTCCCCTGTTGATCCAGAGGTGTTGGGATAGGATGTTAGGTAAGTATTGTGTGTTTGTTTTGGATGTTAGTCTGAGAATCATGTAAAGTTGTGGATAAGTGTGCCCCTTTGTTTACAAATCGTCCTTTGAGTCTTTGTAACTAATGTTAGAGTGATGAGAGAGGAGGGGAGCTATTATGTATCAGATATTCTCTAAGTTTGTATCGAGTTTTCCTTTTTTGTATCATTATTCACTCCACTCTCTGTGGGGGATTTATATCTGTGTTGAGAGGATCTTGTATGTATGTATGAGTGTGTAGATATAGTCTGGGCTTACTTTTAATTAGGTTTTATGTGATGGGGACTGTATTAAGCATTAAAATTATGTTATTAGTTGTGTATTTACAGGACTGTGTCGTGGTGGAGAGTCGGATTTCGGGATTTCATCTCATCGGACCCAAAGTTCAGAGACGTGGCACGAGCTTGGTTAGGGGAACGAAAAATCCAAAGGCCAGACTGTGTCCGGCCTTGGTTGTGCATTGTCCTACATTTCAACTGACCGCTTCGGATTCCATTTCGACTTCCTCCTTCGTCCAGACCCTCCTCCACTCCTGTTTCTCATTGTTGAATATCATGCTGTTTTATGTATTTTTTGTGAATAAATAAATAATTGTTTTATTTTTTGTTTTTTATTTTTTGATTACTTTGTTTATTTAATTTGTTTATTTGTTTAAAATTAGGTGTGTGTCTTTTATTTGTGTTTTTATTGTTTTATGTGTGCGTGTGTGTGCTTTTTTGTGTCCCTTCGTATATTTACTTTTGTGTTAAGATTCGAGTTAGGGTTTGTCGCGCCGTCCCCCGTGTTTGGGGTATGGTTCCTGTGATTTCAGGTCGTATTAAGAGGGGTTTTAGTGTCAGGGTTACTGACTTTAGGGTTAGGGTGAGTGTAGGGGTTGGGGTTGCATTTTAATTTTTGAAACTTAGGGTTAGTCGCGTAGTCCCCTGAGTCGCTGTGTTTTTAGGTATGATTCACGTAGTTCAGGGCTGCATAAAAATGAATTTTAATTTTAATGTTCAGAGCTGCATAAAAATGAATTTTAATTTTAATGTTAGGGTTACTGACCGTAGGGTTACTGACCGTAGGGTTCCTGGCCGTAGGGTTGGGGTGAGTGTTGGGGTTGCGTTTTGGTTTATGGGAATAGGGTTAGTGGTCGCGTCAGGGTTACCGTCTATGGGGTTGGGGTGAGTGTTGGTGTTGGGTTGTCGTAATCGAAAATTAGGGTTCATCCCGGAGCTCTCCGTGTTTTAGGTTTTGCTGTTTGTTTTTAGTTTTCATTTAGGCCCCTTGGATACACCGTGTCCAATCGCTTGATCCATATTCTTTCAAACCTTAACCTCTCCCGTAATGACCAAAAGGGGCTTGACTGTAAGGCGGTAACCCTGAGGGCTGAGAGTCCATGCATTACAAAATGCTTAACTAATAATTTGCGTTTTTCGATTTTGTTACGTATGTTGTATGTGTGTTGATATGTTCGTAATGAGAGTTGATTCTTAGTTTGTCCAACGTATTGTTTGTGGCATTTCGTACAATAAATTAAGTAGATGCAGTTGCATACCCCCGCCGATGTGTTGCGTTGTGTTTCGTAAATGTTTTTGTTTGTTTTGTTCTGGACCCACCGTCTCACCGTGTAGTGTTTGTGCGCTTCCGCTCTTGTCGGTTTTTGTTGTTGGCTGGTTTTGCTACTGACCAGTGTGTCTAGTAAGTTTTTGTTTCTCTTAAAGGCCGCGATTGGTCTGTGTTTCTGTATAAAACGTGTGGGTTCGATGAATTTGTTGAAGTTTTCTTTTGTTGCTCTATTAAGTTGTTTACTCTGTTGTGAGTAAAATGTGACGAGGGGGATTATTTTGTTGCGTGTGTTTGTTGTTGTTGTTGGGTTTGCGATAGATTGTTGAAATGTTTTGAAAATTTTCCGAAGGTATGTGCGTCCGTATCCCCGTTTTTTAAGTGCCTTAAAGAGGGTTTTAACTGCCATTTTAAAGTCTGTCTCTTGAGAAGATATTCTGTAAAATCTAAGGATTTGTGACTTGATTACTCCCCGAAATGTGTGCTTAGGGTGAAAGCTAGACTTGTGTAGTAGCGAGTGTGTGTCTGTGGGTTTGAAGTAAACTTTGTAGTCCAATTGGTTTTGTTTCTCAAATTTTGGTCCTTTGTATGTGACTACGTCCAAGAAGTTCACTTGTTGGTCGTTGATCTCAAACTTGATTGTGATGGAACTTTGATGATTGTTCAAGTGTGTTGTGAATCTTTGAAATTCCTCTCGGCCGTATGTCCATACTCCCCAAATATCGTCTAGGAATCTGTAATATGCGAATGGTTTTAAGGGAAAATTAGTTAGTGCGGAGTGCTCCCAAGCTGCCATGAATATGTTTGCGTAAGAGGGTGCGAATTTTTTGCCCATGGCGGTGCCCTTTGTTTGCAGATAGAATTTCGAGTTAAATTCAAAGTCGTTTTTGGTGAGATTGATTTCTAATAGTTTGATTATATACTCATCGGGTCTTTTGGGGTCCGGAAAACGCTTGAAGCAATCTTGCACAGCCGATATTCCGGCCTGTGTTTCGATGTTTGTGTAGAGACTGTCTATGTCGATAGTAAAAAGGAGGGCGTCCGTGGGGATTGTTAGATTTTTGGTCTTTTGTATGAAATCGTATGTGTCTCGTAAATAACTGGCGTGTCGCTGTGAGATGGGGTTTAAAAAATATTCTATATATTCGGCTGTATAGTATGATTCGCTATCACAGTCCGATACTATTGGACGGCCTGGTGGTATCTTATGTGGCCTACTCCAGTCTTTCGGGTCTTTGTGAATTTTGGGCAGTAGATAAAATCTCCTTGGCCTGGGAGTGCCCGATCCCATTAAATAAGTTTTTTGGTCCCCGCTGATAATCTTTTTTTCGCACATTTCTTCAAGTATTTCTTTGATTTCTAGTCTCGTTTGGGGGTATATGGGTTCGTTCAAGGGGCTATAGTGTTCTTGTTTGTTAAGTTGTCGATGCCCCTCCCATAAATAGTCCGTTTTGTCCATGAGTACGACCGCGTTTCCTTTGTCCGCAGGTTTGATTACCAACTGGTGATTGCCGTGTAGGTTTTTAATAGCTATTCTTTCATTCTTTGTGAGATTTTCTTCTTCTGACCGGCCCCAATCGAGATGTTTGTACGCGTAATAGTCTGCTTTGATCAATGAGTTGATTTGCGGGGGTAAACTGGATAGTGCTGGAGTCCAATCGGAGTTGTGCGTGAATGGTAGTTTCTGTTTTTGTCTTTTTTTGCCCTCAAAGTATACTTCTAATTTTATTCGTCTGTGATAAGTCTGTAAGCTATGTAATAATTCGATCTTTTGTGTGGTTCTTTTAGTTGAGGGAATGAACGAAAGGCCTTTCCGTAATGTTTCCGTTTGATCTTGGGTTAGTATTACCGTCGATAAATTGACTGCGTTTGTCTGAGTCCCCTGTTGGGATATTTGGCCTTCCAAGTCTAAAAAATACATCCAGTGTTCTAAAAGTGCTCGGGCCGTACCGGCGGTCCAGTGGATCATGTCGTTCTCTACCCTGAAATCCCTGGATGGTAATGCTGATACATGATGAAGATTGTCCCTGATGTATTTGTTCATGGCCGTGAGATGTGCTTTTTCTTCTTCTGGTAGTGTTTGGCTAAAGTTAATGAGTGGTACGATGATCTCCGTGTGTGGTAAGCGAGCGCGTGCTGTTTTGTATGTTCTGAGTATTTCCTTTTCTGTGGTTGAGATGCACCTTTGTGTACGATTATTGATACCGAACGAGAGCATCAGTACTTCGGGTTCCATTGCGATCGTTGCTTTTTCCACCAAATAACCGGCGTGTTGGAATTTGGCTCCCGGGAAGCTATCCACCTGGAGCTCTACTATATCAAAAGACGGGATCCTTGCTACGTTAGAGTCGCCGATTATCACACATCTCTTTTTTAGGTTGAGGCTCCAGTCTATGTGTTTTTTGTCTGTCTTGATGTGTTTGTAAGGTCTGCCCACCGATTTTGGTGTGGAGGGGGTCACGAGTGTGTGTGTGTCCTTTCTTGGTGTGGCGAGCGCTGTCGATGTGTTCTCAGTGTCGTGTGTGGTATTTTCGGTTTCTTCGGTTCGTGTACTGTCTCTCTGTTCGTTTTCGGTCTCCAATGTAGGGGATGTTCTATGTGCTGCGTTGACTGTATATGTGGCGTAGTCGTCATCCGTTGAGTCCTCCGAGTATAAACTGGGGGAGGTGGCTCTGTCTACATGTGTAGTGGGAGGTCTTGTAGTCGCCGTCGTGTCTGAGGTGTGTCTAGACTGCCCAGTTGTGTCTTCCTTTTCGTTCGTTTTGTTCTTCTCGACAATTGTGTGTGTGCTAAGTTGTTCGTGGGTTGTTTTTGGCTGTTCGGTGGGGGCTTTTTGTTCGGCGGTCTGTTTGTTTTGTGGTGTTTCGATGTCCACCAAGAGGTCAGTGTTAAGTCTGCGTGCTGTTCTTTGTGGTAGTGGTTTTGTTGTGTGTATGATTGTAGGCGTAATGCCTGCTGGGGGTGCGAGTGGTGGGAATTCTTCGTCGAAAGACCAGTCGCCCCTGCTGGGAGGAGGGGCGGCTGGCGAAGTCTGTACATGTACGTGTTGTGCCCCTGATTTTGCCCTTGTCGCTGGCGGATCATCTTTACGTTTGTGTGTTCGTGCGTGCGTTTGATTTGTGTTTGGGGCTGGTGGATCTCCGTTTTCGGTGTCTCTCGATGTGTTGCGTTCGTTAGTTTCGGTAAGGAATGTTTCTATTTTTTCGAATGTTGTGGGTTGTATTTTATTTTGTAGGTTTTTGTTGGCCCATCTGGTCGCTATGTCGAGTGCGTGTGGCCAATCCGCTCTGTCGGTGTGCGCTATGAGCTCACGCTTCTTCTGTTGGATGAGGAGCTGGTAATGTTCTCGTAGGATAAGTTGTGTCGTGTACATCCAATTGCGTGCGTTGCCCGTCAATCTCTCGTTTACTCTTTCGTTGGGTAGTAATGGTTTAATCGTGGTGATCAGGTGTGTTTGCAGTCTTTTAAATGTGATGGGTGTGTCGCTTTCTTTTTGTACGTCAATGTTTTTTAATTGGTGTTCCAAGCGAAGGAGATCGTAAACCAGTTTAATCGTGTTTTTGAGCTTCGGTGTTGCGGGCGTATATGCAGATGGGGTAGGATCGCTCGGTTGTGTAAAATATCTCTGGGGTCTTGTTCGCGGTCCCTTTTGTGGCCGTTCTCTCTTGTTGTTTTGTTCGTTACGCCACCTTGGTGTATATTCTGTCCCGTTACCGTCCCTGGAGTAATGTTTGCGTTGAAGGGGACCGTCTGTGCGTGGAGTGTCATCGTGATAGTAAGTCGTTCTTTGTCTGTTTATGTTATGTGGAGTTTCGCGTCTCGTGAAGACCGGGCGAGGCGGTTGGGCGTTTCTGTTGTAGGGAACCCCCTGTGTGTCGTATTGAACGTTTCTGAATTGTCTTTGTCTCTGTGGGAAGTTTGTGTTTTTAGAGTGCGTGTTATTATTTCTGTATCTCCACGTATCGTTGTCTAATTCTACTCTATTTTCTTGTCTTTTGTATTGGGAATTTATAAATTGTCTTTCTCTGTATGGGAGTTCTGCGTTTTTGTAGTGATGTGTGTCACTTCTTGTGTATCTCCATGTGTCGTCGTCTTCACGTGTGATCAGTGCACGTGGTCTGATGTCTTGTCTAGGTTGGGTGTTGTTGTATTGTCTGTACTGATATGTGAAATTGTTGAAACGATGGTGCTCGTCTTGGGCCCCATCGTTTATCCATCTAGTATCTCTAGTAGTCCGGAAACGGACTGTTGGGTGGAAATCATTGTCATGAACACGGTGCGGGCCGGCGTGAACGTCCCACCGCAAGCGGTTGGTGTTCTCACTCCGTTGCTCGTGACTTTGATTTCGAGTACTTTGTTGTACTGCATTGTTCCTAGAAATATATTGGTGTGCTGTGTTAGTGGGATAATCCCAGATCCTAACTCGTTCTCTTGGAGTTAGTCTGGCTCTGTATTCATTAAAGTATCTGTACATCTTTTTTTGTTTTTTGAAAGCTTTGTAGTTTTCTATTTTTTTCTAAATATTTTTTCCTAATTCTATTTTCTAAATCTATAAGGAATTCCTAAAAATCGACGTTCAATGCGTAGCTACGTTTCGAAGTGTATATTTCTTCCTCAGGCTGTGTGCAAGAACGTCGGATTTGTATAGAAGATCAGTGTCTGTGAGTGTCCAAAGAGAGCAGCTTCACAAATGGTGAGCTGGTGAGTGTTCCCTCCCTATTTATAGTCCTGCTGTGAGGGAGAGGGGAGGGGGGAGTGGGGGAGTGGCTATGATCAGTGTGTGAGCTGGTTTGTTCAAATGGTGTTTTAATCGTATTTTAATGTGTATTTTTTGCTTTTAATATATTTAATCATCCTGTTGAAATAATTAAGCGTTTGTTTTGTTAGAAAAATTATTTGTTATGAGTATTTATTATCAAACTTATTTATTTGACTTCCTATGTGGTTTGGATGTTACTTCAAGTGTGTTTGTTCAAGTTGTTTTATAAGTAACTATTTAAGTCATATCTGCGTGGGTTTATTATTTTTATAAGTGTGTAAGGAGTAATTGTTGGTGTCCTTATGGAGTGTTTGTTATTTTGCTGAGTCATTTTGGGTCTAAAATGTTATGACAGGCTGTGTTATTCGAGATAAATTGTATTCCTCATTTTTAATCCTCTTATTAAATGAGTTGGATTATTTCTGTAAGATATAAATCAGTGTGTTGAATCGTCTTAAGCCTCAAATAATGTTAGCAATGTTATTAATTGTCAGATAATCCTGGTTTTTAAGTTGTGTTTGTATGGATTCCTTTGATCCTGCTTTAGATAAATGTTAGAAATGAATTGGCTGTGTTTGAAGTAGTTTTAAACGCGAGGGTGTGTGACGTCATCGTCGCGGTGCTTCCGCGATTTACTTCCTGTTTTGTTCGTGGCTCCGGTGACGTCATCATCTCGGCAAACTCCGTCTCTCTGCTTTGTTTTTCGAGCTGGAGTGATTGAATTAACTGGTATGCAGCCCTGTGAATTCCCCTGTTGATCCAGAGGTGTTGGGATAGGATGTTAGGTAAGTATTGTGTGTTTGTTTTGGATGTTAGTCTGAGAATCATGTAAAGTTGTGGATAAGTGTGCCCCTTTGTTTACAAATCGTCCTTTGAGTCTTTGTAACTAATGTTAGAGTGATGAGAGAGGAGGGGAGCTATTATGTATCAGATATTCTCTAAGTTTGTATCGAGTTTTCCTTTTTTGTATCATTATTCACTCCACTCTCTGTGGGGGATTTATATCTGTGTTGAGAGGATCTTGTATGTATGTATGAGTGTGTAGATATAGTCTGGGCTTACTTTTAATTAGGTTTTATGTGATGGGGACTGTATTAAGCATTAAAATTATGTTATTAGTTGTGTATTTACAGGACTGTGTCGTGGTGGAGAGTCGGATTTCGGGATTTCATCTCATCGGACCCAAAGTTCAGAGACGTGGCACGAGCTTGGTTAGGGGAACGAAAAATCCAAAGGCCAGACTGTGTCCGGCCTTGGTTGTGCATTGTCCTACATTTCAACTGACCGCTTCGGATTCCATTTCGACTTCCTCCTTCGTCCAGACCCTCCTCCACTCCTGTTTCTCATTGTTGAATATCATGCTGTTTTATGTATTTTTTGTGAATAAATAAATAATTGTTTTATTTTTTGTTTTTTATTTTTTGATTACTTTGTTTATTTAATTTGTTTATTTGTTTAAAATTAGGTGTGTGTCTTTTATTTGTGTTTTTATTGTTTTATGTGTGCGTGTGTGTGCTTTTTTGTGTCCCTTCGTATATTTACTTTTGTGTTAAGATTCGAGTTAGGGTTTGTCGCGCCGTCCCCCGTGTTTGGGGTATGGTTCCTGTGATTTCAGGTCGTATTAAGAGGGGTTTTAGTGTCAGGGTTACTGACTTTAGGGTTAGGGTGAGTGTAGGGGTTGGGGTTGCATTTTAATTTTTGAAACTTAGGGTTAGTCGCGTAGTCCCCTGAGTCGCTGTGTTTTTAGGTATGATTCACGTAGTTCAGGGCTGCATAAAAATGAATTTTAATTTTAATGTTCAGAGCTGCATAAAAATGAATTTTAATTTTAATGTTAGGGTTACTGACCGTAGGGTTACTGACCGTAGGGTTCCTGGCCGTAGGGTTGGGGTGAGTGTTGGGGTTGCGTTTTGGTTTATGGGAATAGGGTTAGTGGTCGCGTCAGGGTTACCGTCTATGGGGTTGGGGTGAGTGTTGGTGTTGGGTTGTCGTAATCGAAAATTAGGGTTCATCCCGGAGCTCTCCGTGTTTTAGGTTTTGCTGTTTGTTTTTAGTTTTCATTTAGGCCCCTTGGATACACCGTGTCCAATCGCTTGATCCATATTCTTTCAAACCTTAACCTCTCCCGTAATGACCAAAAGGGGCTTGACTGTAAGGCGGTAACCCTGAGGGCTGAGAGTCCATGCATTACAAAATGCTTAACTAATAATTTGCGTTTTTCGATTTTGTTACGTATGTTGTATGTGTGTTGATATGTTCGTAATGAGAGTTGATTCTTAGTTTGTCCAACGTATTGTTTGTGGCATTTCGTACAATAAATTAAGTAGATGCAGTTGCATACCCCCGCCGATGTGTTGCGTTGTGTTTCGTAAATGTTTTTGTTTGTTTTGTTCTGGACCCACCGTCTCACCGTGTAGTGTTTGTGCGCTTCCGCTCTTGTCGGTTTTTGTTGTTGGCTGGTTTTGCTACTGACCAGTGTGTCTAGTAAGTTTTTGTTTCTCTTAAAGGCCGCGATTGGTCTGTGTTTCTGTATAAAACGTGTGGGTTCGATGAATTTGTTGAAGTTTTCTTTTGTTGCTCTATTAAGTTGTTTACTCTGTTGTGAGTAAAATGTGACGAGGGGGATTATTTTGTTGCGTGTGTTTGTTGTTGTTGTTGGGTTTGCGATAGATTGTTGAAATGTTTTGAAAATTTTCCGAAGGTATGTGCGTCCGTATCCCCGTTTTTTAAGTGCCTTAAAGAGGGTTTTAACTGCCATTTTAAAGTCTGTCTCTTGAGAAGATATTCTGTAAAATCTAAGGATTTGTGACTTGATTACTCCCCGAAATGTGTGCTTAGGGTGAAAGCTAGACTTGTGTAGTAGCGAGTGTGTGTCTGTGGGTTTGAAGTAAACTTTGTAGTCCAATTGGTTTTGTTTCTCAAATTTTGGTCCTTTGTATGTGACTACGTCCAAGAAGTTCACTTGTTGGTCGTTGATCTCAAACTTGATTGTGATGGAACTTTGATGATTGTTCAAGTGTGTTGTGAATCTTTGAAATTCCTCTCGGCCGTATGTCCATACTCCCCAAATATCGTCTAGGAATCTGTAATATGCGAATGGTTTTAAGGGAAAATTAGTTAGTGCGGAGTGCTCCCAAGCTGCCATGAATATGTTTGCGTAAGAGGGTGCGAATTTTTTGCCCATGGCGGTGCCCTTTGTTTGCAGATAGAATTTCGAGTTAAATTCAAAGTCGTTTTTGGTGAGATTGATTTCTAATAGTTTGATTATATACTCATCGGGTCTTTTGGGGTCCGGAAAACGCTTGAAGCAATCTTGCACAGCCGATATTCCGGCCTGTGTTTCGATGTTTGTGTAGAGACTGTCTATGTCGATAGTAAAAAGGAGGGCGTCCGTGGGGATTGTTAGATTTTTGGTCTTTTGTATGAAATCGTATGTGTCTCGTAAATAACTGGCGTGTCGCTGTGAGATGGGGTTTAAAAAATATTCTATATATTCGGCTGTATAGTATGATTCGCTATCACAGTCCGATACTATTGGACGGCCTGGTGGTATCTTATGTGGCCTACTCCAGTCTTTCGGGTCTTTGTGAATTTTGGGCAGTAGATAAAATCTCCTTGGCCTGGGAGTGCCCGATCCCATTAAATAAGTTTTTTGGTCCCCGCTGATAATCTTTTTTTCGCACATTTCTTCAAGTATTTCTTTGATTTCTAGTCTCGTTTGGGGGTATATGGGTTCGTTCAAGGGGCTATAGTGTTCTTGTTTGTTAAGTTGTCGATGCCCCTCCCATAAATAGTCCGTTTTGTCCATGAGTACGACCGCGTTTCCTTTGTCCGCAGGTTTGATTACCAACTGGTGATTGCCGTGTAGGTTTTTAATAGCTATTCTTTCATTCTTTGTGAGATTTTCTTCTTCTGACCGGCCCCAATCGAGATGTTTGTACGCGTAATAGTCTGCTTTGATCAATGAGTTGATTTGCGGGGGTAAACTGGATAGTGCTGGAGTCCAATCGGAGTTGTGCGTGAATGGTAGTTTCTGTTTTTGTCTTTTTTTGCCCTCAAAGTATACTTCTAATTTTATTCGTCTGTGATAAGTCTGTAAGCTATGTAATAATTCGATCTTTTGTGTGGTTCTTTTAGTTGAGGGAATGAACGAAAGGCCTTTCCGTAATGTTTCCGTTTGATCTTGGGTTAGTATTACCGTCGATAAATTGACTATGCGTTTGTCTGAGTCCCCTGTTGGGATATTTGGCCTTCCAAGTCTAAAAAATACATCCAGTGTTCTAAAAGTGCTCGGGCCGTACCGGCGGTCCAGTGGATCATGTCGTTCTCTACCCTGAAATCCCTGGATGGTAATGCTGATACATGATGAAGATTGTCCCTGATGTATTTGTTCATGGCCGTGAGATGTGCTTTTTCTTCTTCTGGTAGTGTTTGGCTAAAGTTAATGAGTGGTACGATGATCTCCGTGTGTGGTAAGCGAGCGCGTGCTGTTTTGTATGTTCTGAGTATTTCCTTTTCTGTGGTTGAGATGCACCTTTGTGTACGATTATTGATACCGAACGAGAGCATCAGTACTTCGGGTTCCATTGCGATCGTTGCTTTTTCCACCAAATAACCGGCGTGTTGGAATTTGGCTCCCGGGAAGCTATCCACCTGGAGCTCTACTATATCAAAAGACGGGATCCTTGCTACGTTAGAGTCGCCGATTATCACACATCTCTTTTTTAGGTTGAGGCTCCAGTCTATGTGTTTTTTGTCTGTCTTGATGTGTTTGTAAGGTCTGCCCACCGATTTTGGTGTGGAGGGGGTCACGAGTGTGTGTGTGTCCTTTCTTGGTGTGGCGAGCGCTGTCGATGTGTTCTCAGTGTCGTGTGTGGTATTTTCGGTTTCTTCGGTTCGTGTACTGTCTCTCTGTTCGTTTTCGGTCTCCAATGTAGGGGATGTTCTATGTGCTGCGTTGACTGTATATGTGGCGTAGTCGTCATCCGTTGAGTCCTCCGAGTATAAACTGGGGGAGGTGGCTCTGTCTACATGTGTAGTGGGAGGTCTTGTAGTCGCCGTCGTGTCTGAGGTGTGTCTAGACTGCCCAGTTGTGTCTTCCTTTTCGTTCGTTTTGTTCTTCTCGACAATTGTGTGTGTGCTAAGTTGTTCGTGGGTTGTTTTTGGCTGTTCGGTGGGGGCTTTTTGTTCGGCGGTCTGTTTGTTTTGTGGTGTTTCGATGTCCACCAAGAGGTCAGTGTTAAGTCTGCGTGCTGTTCTTTGTGGTAGTGGTTTTGTTGTGTGTATGATTGTAGGCGTAATGCCTGCTGGGGGTGCGAGTGGTGGGAATTCTTCGTCGAAAGACCAGTCGCCCCTGCTGGGAGGAGGGGCGGCTGGCGAAGTCTGTACATGTACGTGTTGTGCCCCTGATTTTGCCCTTGTCGCTGGCGGATCATCTTTACGTTTGTGTGTTCGTGCGTGCGTTTGATTTGTGTTTGGGGCTGGTGGATCTCCGTTTTCGGTGTCTCTCGATGTGTTGCGTTCGTTAGTTTCGGTAAGGAATGTTTCTATTTTTTCGAATGTTGTGGGTTGTATTTTATTTTGTAGGTTTTTGTTGGCCCATCTGGTCGCTATGTCGAGTGCGTGTGGCCAATCCGCTCTGTCGGTGTGCGCTATGAGCTCACGCTTCTTCTGTTGGATGAGGAGCTGGTAATGTTCTCGTAGGATAAGTTGTGTCGTGTACATCCAATTGCGTGCGTTGCCCGTCAATCTCTCGTTTACTCTTTCGTTGGGTAGTAATGGTTTAATCGTGGTGATCAGGTGTGTTTGCAGTCTTTTAAATGTGATGGGTGTGTCGCTTTCTTTTTGTACGTCAATGTTTTTTAATTGGTGTTCCAAGCGAAGGAGATCGTAAACCAGTTTAATCGTGTTTTTGAGCTTCGGTGTTGCGGGCGTATATGCAGATGGGGTAGGATCGCTCGGTTGTGTAAAATATCTCTGGGGTCTTGTTCGCGGTCCCTTTTGTGGCCGTTCTCTCTTGTTGTTTTGTTCGTTACGCCACCTTGGTGTATATTCTGTCCCGTTACCGTCCCTGGAGTAATGTTTGCGTTGAAGGGGACCGTCTGTGCGTGGAGTGTCATCGTGATAGTAAGTCGTTCTTTGTCTGTTTATGTTATGTGGAGTTTCGCGTCTCGTGAAGACCGGGCGAGGCGGTTGGGCGTTTCTGTTGTAGGGAACCCCCTGTGTGTCGTATTGAACGTTTCTGAATTGTCTTTGTCTCTGTGGGAAGTTTGTGTTTTTAGAGTGCGTGTTATTATTATTTCTGTATCTCCACGTATCGTTGTCTAATTCTACTCTATTTTCTTGTCTTTTGTATTGGGAATTTATAAATTGTCTTTCTCTGTATGGGAGTTCTGCGTTTTTGTAGTGATGTGTGTCACTTCTTGTGTATCTCCATGTGTCGTCGTCTTCACGTGTGATCAGTGCACGTGGTCTGATGTCTTGTCTAGGTTGGGTGTTGTTGTATTGTCTGTACTGATATGTGAAATTGTTGAAACGATGGTGCTCGTCTTGGGCCCCATCGTTTATCCATCTAGTATCTCTAGTAGTCCGGAAACGGACTGTTGGGTGGAAATCATTGTCATGAACACGGTGCGGGCCGGCGTGAACGTCCCACCGCAAGCGGTTGGTGTTCTCACTCCGTTGCTCGTGACTTTGATTTCGAGTACTTTGTTGTACTGCATTGTTCCTAGAAATATATTGGTGTGCTGTGTTAGTGGGATAATCCCAGATCCTAACTCGTTCTCTTGGAGTTAGTCTGGCTCTGTATTCATTAAAGTATCTGTACATCTTTTTTTGTTTTTTGAAAGCTTTGTAGTTTTCTATTTTTTTCTAAATATTTTTTCCTAATTCTATTTTCTAAATCTATAAGGAATTCCTAAAAATCGACGTTCAATGCGTAGCTACGTTTCGAAGTGTATATTTCTTCCTCAGGCTGTGTGCAAGAACGTCGGATTTGTATAGAAGATCAGTGTCTGTGAGTGTCCAAAGAGAGCAGCTTCACAAATGGTGAGCTGGTGAGTGTTCCCTCCCTATTTATAGTCCTGCTGTGAGGGAGAGGGGAGGGGGGAGTGGGGGAGTGGCTATGATCAGTGTGTGAGCTGGTTTGTTCAAATGGTGTTTTAATCGTATTTTAATGTGTATTTTTTGCTTTTAATATATTTAATCATCCTGTTGAAATAATTAAGCGTTTGTTTTGTTAGAAAAATTATTTGTTATGAGTATTTATTATCAAACTTATTTATTTGACTTCCTATGTGGTTTGGATGTTACTTCAAGTGTGTTTGTTCAAGTTGTTTTATAAGTAACTATTTAAGTCATATCTGCGTGGGTTTATTATTTTTATAAGTGTGTAAGGAGTAATTGTTGGTGTCCTTATGGAGTGTTTGTTATTTTGCTGAGTCATTTTGGGTCTAAAATGTTATGACAGGCTGTGTTATTCGAGATAAATTGTATTCCTCATTTTTAATCCTCTTATTAAATGAGTTGGATTATTTCTGTAAGATATAAATCAGTGTGTTGAATCGTCTTAAGCCTCAAATAATGTTAGCAATGTTATTAATTGTCAGATAATCCTGGTTTTTAAGTTGTGTTTGTATGGATTCCTTTGATCCTGCTTTAGATAAATGTTAGAAATGAATTGGCTGTGTTTGAAGTAGTTTTAAACGCGAGGGTGTGTGACGTCATCGTCGCGGTGCTTCCGCGATTTACTTCCTGTTTTGTTCGTGGCTCCGGTGACGTCATCATCTCGGCAAACTCCGTCTCTCTGCTTTGTTTTTCGAGCTGGAGTGATTGAATTAACTGGTATGCAGCCCTGTGAATTCCCCTGTTGATCCAGAGGTGTTGGGATAGGATGTTAGGTAAGTATTGTGTGTTTGTTTTGGATGTTAGTCTGAGAATCATGTAAAGTTGTGGATAAGTGTGCCCCTTTGTTTACAAATCGTCCTTTGAGTCTTTGTAACTAATGTTAGAGTGATGAGAGAGGAGGGGAGCTATTATGTATCAGATATTCTCTAAGTTTGTATCGAGTTTTCCTTTTTTGTATCATTATTCACTCCACTCTCTGTGGGGGATTTATATCTGTGTTGAGAGGATCTTGTATGTATGTATGAGTGTGTAGATATAGTCTGGGCTTACTTTTAATTAGGTTTTATGTGATGGGGACTGTATTAAGCATTAAAATTATGTTATTAGTTGTGTATTTACAGGACTGTGTCGTGGTGGAGAGTCGGATTTCGGGATTTCATCTCATCGGACCCAAAGTTCAGAGACGTGGCACGAGCTTGGTTAGGGGAACGAAAAATCCAAAGGCCAGACTGTGTCCGGCCTTGGTTGTGCATTGTCCTACATTTCAACTGACCGCTTCGGATTCCATTTCGACTTCCTCCTTCGTCCAGACCCTCCTCCACTCCTGTTTCTCATTGTTGAATATCATGCTGTTTTATGTATTTTTTGTGAATAAATAAATAATTGTTTTATTTTTTGTTTTTTATTTTTTGATTACTTTGTTTATTTAATTTGTTTATTTGTTTAAAATTAGGTGTGTGTCTTTTATTTGTGTTTTTATTGTTTTATGTGTGCGTGTGTGTGCTTTTTTGTGTCCCTTCGTATATTTACTTTTGTGTTAAGATTCGAGTTAGGGTTTGTCGCGCCGTCCCCCGTGTTTGGGGTATGGTTCCTGTGATTTCAGGTCGTATTAAGAGGGGTTTTAGTGTCAGGGTTACTGACTTTAGGGTTAGGGTGAGTGTAGGGGTTGGGGTTGCATTTTAATTTTTGAAACTTAGGGTTAGTCGCGTAGTCCCCTGAGTCGCTGTGTTTTTAGGTATGATTCACGTAGTTCAGGGCTGCATAAAAATGAATTTTAATTTTAATGTTCAGAGCTGCATAAAAATGAATTTTAATTTTAATGTTAGGGTTACTGACCGTAGGGTTACTGACCGTAGGGTTCCTGGCCGTAGGGTTGGGGTGAGTGTTGGGGTTGCGTTTTGGTTTATGGGAATAGGGTTAGTGGTCGCGTCAGGGTTACCGTCTATGGGGTTGGGGTGAGTGTTGGTGTTGGGTTGTCGTAATCGAAAATTAGGGTTCATCCCGGAGCTCTCCGTGTTTTAGGTTTTGCTGTTTGTTTTTAGTTTTCATTTAGGCCCCTTGGATACACCGTGTCCAATCGCTTGATCCATATTCTTTCAAACCTTAACCTCTCCCGTAATGACCAAAAGGGGCTTGACTGTAAGGCGGTAACCCTGAGGGCTGAGAGTCCATGCATTACAAAATGCTTAACTAATAATTTGCGTTTTTCGATTTTGTTACGTATGTTGTATGTGTGTTGATATGTTCGTAATGAGAGTTGATTCTTAGTTTGTCCAACGTATTGTTTGTGGCATTTCGTACAATAAATTAAGTAGATGCAGTTGCATACCCCCGCCGATGTGTTGCGTTGTGTTTCGTAAATGTTTTTGTTTGTTTTGTTCTGGACCCACCGTCTCACCGTGTAGTGTTTGTGCGCTTCCGCTCTTGTCGGTTTTTGTTGTTGGCTGGTTTTGCTACTGACCAGTGTGTCTAGTAAGTTTTTGTTTCTCTTAAAGGCCGCGATTGGTCTGTGTTTCTGTATAAAACGTGTGGGTTCGATGAATTTGTTGAAGTTTTCTTTTGTTGCTCTATTAAGTTGTTTACTCTGTTGTGAGTAAAATGTGACGAGGGGGATTATTTTGTTGCGTGTGTTTGTTGTTGTTGTTGGGTTTGCGATAGATTGTTGAAATGTTTTGAAAATTTTCCGAAGGTATGTGCGTCCGTATCCCCGTTTTTTAAGTGCCTTAAAGAGGGTTTTAACTGCCATTTTAAAGTCTGTCTCTTGAGAAGATATTCTGTAAAATCTAAGGATTTGTGACTTGATTACTCCCCGAAATGTGTGCTTAGGGTGAAAGCTAGACTTGTGTAGTAGCGAGTGTGTGTCTGTGGGTTTGAAGTAAACTTTGTAGTCCAATTGGTTTTGTTTCTCAAATTTTGGTCCTTTGTATGTGACTACGTCCAAGAAGTTCACTTGTTGGTCGTTGATCTCAAACTTGATTGTGATGGAACTTTGATGATTGTTCAAGTGTGTTGTGAATCTTTGAAATTCCTCTCGGCCGTATGTCCATACTCCCCAAATATCGTCTAGGAATCTGTAATATGCGAATGGTTTTAAGGGAAAATTAGTTAGTGCGGAGTGCTCCCAAGCTGCCATGAATATGTTTGCGTAAGAGGGTGCGAATTTTTTGCCCATGGCGGTGCCCTTTGTTTGCAGATAGAATTTCGAGTTAAATTCAAAGTCGTTTTTGGTGAGATTGATTTCTAATAGTTTGATTATATACTCATCGGGTCTTTTGGGGTCCGGAAAACGCTTGAAGCAATCTTGCACAGCCGATATTCCGGCCTGTGTTTCGATGTTTGTGTAGAGACTGTCTATGTCGATAGTAAAAAGGAGGGCGTCCGTGGGGATTGTTAGATTTTTGGTCTTTTGTATGAAATCGTATGTGTCTCGTAAATAACTGGCGTGTCGCTGTGAGATGGGGTTTAAAAAATATTCTATATATTCGGCTGTATAGTATGATTCGCTATCACAGTCCGATACTATTGGACGGCCTGGTGGTATCTTATGTGGCCTACTCCAGTCTTTCGGGTCTTTGTGAATTTTGGGCAGTAGATAAAATCTCCTTGGCCTGGGAGTGCCCGATCCCATTAAATAAGTTTTTTGGTCCCCGCTGATAATCTTTTTTTCGCACATTTCTTCAAGTATTTCTTTGATTTCTAGTCTCGTTTGGGGGTATATGGGTTCGTTCAAGGGGCTATAGTGTTCTTGTTTGTTAAGTTGTCGATGCCCCTCCCATAAATAGTCCGTTTTGTCCATGAGTACGACCGCGTTTCCTTTGTCCGCAGGTTTGATTACCAACTGGTGATTGCCGTGTAGGTTTTTAATAGCTATTCTTTCATTCTTTGTGAGATTTTCTTCTTCTGACCGGCCCCAATCGAGATGTTTGTACGCGTAATAGTCTGCTTTGATCAATGAGTTGATTTGCGGGGGTAAACTGGATAGTGCTGGAGTCCAATCGGAGTTGTGCGTGAATGGTAGTTTCTGTTTTTGTCTTTTTTTGCCCTCAAAGTATACTTCTAATTTTATTCGTCTGTGATAAGTCTGTAAGCTATGTAATAATTCGATCTTTTGTGTGGTTCTTTTAGTTGAGGGAATGAACGAAAGGCCTTTCCGTAATGTTTCCGTTTGATCTTGGGTTAGTATTACCGTCGATAAATTGACTATGCGTTTGTCTGAGTCCCCTGTTGGGATATTTGGCCTTCCAAGTCTAAAAAATACATCCAGTGTTCTAAAAGTGCTCGGGCCGTACCGGCGGTCCAGTGGATCATGTCGTTCTCTACCCTGAAATCCCTGGATGGTAATGCTGATACATGATGAAGATTGTCCCTGATGTATTTGTTCATGGCCGTGAGATGTGCTTTTTCTTCTTCTGGTAGTGTTTGGCTAAAGTTAATGAGTGGTACGATGATCTCCGTGTGTGGTAAGCGAGCGCGTGCTGTTTTGTATGTTCTGAGTATTTCCTTTTCTGTGGTTGAGATGCACCTTTGTGTACGATTATTGATACCGAACGAGAGCATCAGTACTTCGGGTTCCATTGCGATCGTTGCTTTTTCCACCAAATAACCGGCGTGTTGGAATTTGGCTCCCGGGAAGCTATCCACCTGGAGCTCTACTATATCAAAAGACGGGATCCTTGCTACGTTAGAGTCGCCGATTATCACACATCTCTTTTTTAGGTTGAGGCTCCAGTCTATGTGTTTTTTGTCTGTCTTGATGTGTTTGTAAGGTCTGCCCACCGATTTTGGTGTGGAGGGGGTCACGAGTGTGTGTGTGTCCTTTCTTGGTGTGGCGAGCGCTGTCGATGTGTTCTCAGTGTCGTGTGTGGTATTTTCGGTTTCTTCGGTTCGTGTACTGTCTCTCTGTTCGTTTTCGGTCTCCAATGTAGGGGATGTTCTATGTGCTGCGTTGACTGTATATGTGGCGTAGTCGTCATCCGTTGAGTCCTCCGAGTATAAACTGGGGGAGGTGGCTCTGTCTACATGTGTAGTGGGAGGTCTTGTAGTCGCCGTCGTGTCTGAGGTGTGTCTAGACTGCCCAGTTGTGTCTTCCTTTTCGTTCGTTTTGTTCTTCTCGACAATTGTGTGTGTGCTAAGTTGTTCGTGGGTTGTTTTTGGCTGTTCGGTGGGGGCTTTTTGTTCGGCGGTCTGTTTGTTTTGTGGTGTTTCGATGTCCACCAAGAGGTCAGTGTTAAGTCTGCGTGCTGTTCTTTGTGGTAGTGGTTTTGTTGTGTGTATGATTGTAGGCGTAATGCCTGCTGGGGGTGCGAGTGGTGGGAATTCTTCGTCGAAAGACCAGTCGCCCCTGCTGGGAGGAGGGGCGGCTGGCGAAGTCTGTACATGTACGTGTTGTGCCCCTGATTTTGCCCTTGTCGCTGGCGGATCATCTTTACGTTTGTGTGTTCGTGCGTGCGTTTGATTTGTGTTTGGGGCTGGTGGATCTCCGTTTTCGGTGTCTCTCGATGTGTTGCGTTCGTTAGTTTCGGTAAGGAATGTTTCTATTTTTTCGAATGTTGTGGGTTGTATTTTATTTTGTAGGTTTTTGTTGGCCCATCTGGTCGCTATGTCGAGTGCGTGTGGCCAATCCGCTCTGTCGGTGTGCGCTATGAGCTCACGCTTCTTCTGTTGGATGAGGAGCTGGTAATGTTCTCGTAGGATAAGTTGTGTCGTGTACATCCAATTGCGTGCGTTGCCCGTCAATCTCTCGTTTACTCTTTCGTTGGGTAGTAATGGTTTAATCGTGGTGATCAGGTGTGTTTGCAGTCTTTTAAATGTGATGGGTGTGTCGCTTTCTTTTTGTACGTCAATGTTTTTTAATTGGTGTTCCAAGCGAAGGAGATCGTAAACCAGTTTAATCGTGTTTTTGAGCTTCGGTGTTGCGGGCGTATATGCAGATGGGGTAGGATCGCTCGGTTGTGTAAAATATCTCTGGGGTCTTGTTCGCGGTCCCTTTTGTGGCCGTTCTCTCTTGTTGTTTTGTTCGTTACGCCACCTTGGTGTATATTCTGTCCCGTTACCGTCCCTGGAGTAATGTTTGCGTTGAAGGGGACCGTCTGTGCGTGGAGTGTCATCGTGATAGTAAGTCGTTCTTTGTCTGTTTATGTTATGTGGAGTTTCGCGTCTCGTGAAGACCGGGCGAGGCGGTTGGGCGTTTCTGTTGTAGGGAACCCCCTGTGTGTCGTATTGAACGTTTCTGAATTGTCTTTGTCTCTGTGGGAAGTTTGTGTTTTTAGAGTGCGTGTTATTATTTCTGTATCTCCACGTATCGTTGTCTAATTCTACTCTATTTTCTTGTCTTTTGTATTGGGAATTTATAAATTGTCTTTCTCTGTATGGGAGTTCTGCGTTTTTGTAGTGATGTGTGTCACTTCTTGTGTATCTCCATGTGTCGTCGTCTTCACGTGTGATCAGTGCACGTGGTCTGATGTCTTGTCTAGGTTGGGTGTTGTTGTATTGTCTGTACTGATATGTGAAATTGTTGAAACGATGGTGCTCGTCTTGGGCCCCATCGTTTATCCATCTAGTATCTCTAGTAGTCCGGAAACGGACTGTTGGGTGGAAATCATTGTCATGAACACGGTGCGGGCCGGCGTGAACGTCCCACCGCAAGCGGTTGGTGTTCTCACTCCGTTGCTCGTGACTTTGATTTCGAGTACTTTGTTGTACTGCATTGTTCCTAGAAATATATTGGTGTGCTGTGTTAGTGGGATAATCCCAGATCCTAACTCGTTCTCTTGGAGTTAGTCTGGCTCTGTATTCATTAAAGTATCTGTACATCTTTTTTTGTTTTTTGAAAGCTTTGTAGTTTTCTATTTTTTTCTAAATATTTTTTCCTAATTCTATTTTCTAAATCTATAAGGAATTCCTAAAAATCGACGTTCAATGCGTAGCTACGTTTCGAAGTGTATATTTCTTCCTCAGGCTGTGTGCAAGAACGTCGGATTTGTATAGAAGATCAGTGTCTGTGAGTGTCCAAAGAGAGCAGCTTCACAAATGGTGAGCTGGTGAGTGTTCCCTCCCTATTTATAGTCCTGCTGTGAGGGAGAGGGGAGGGGGGAGTGGGGGAGTGGCTATGATCAGTGTGTGAGCTGGTTTGTTCAAATGGTGTTTTAATCGTATTTTAATGTGTATTTTTTGCTTTTAATATATTTAATCATCCTGTTGAAATAATTAAGCGTTTGTTTTGTTAGAAAAATTATTTGTTATGAGTATTTATTATCAAACTTATTTATTTGACTTCCTATGTGGTTTGGATGTTACTTCAAGTGTGTTTGTTCAAGTTGTTTTATAAGTAACTATTTAAGTCATATCTGCGTGGGTTTATTATTTTTATAAGTGTGTAAGGAGTAATTGTTGGTGTCCTTATGGAGTGTTTGTTATTTTGCTGAGTCATTTTGGGTCTAAAATGTTATGACAGGCTGTGTTATTCGAGATAAATTGTATTCCTCATTTTTAATCCTCTTATTAAATGAGTTGGATTATTTCTGTAAGATATAAATCAGTGTGTTGAATCGTCTTAAGCCTCAAATAATGTTAGCAATGTTATTAATTGTCAGATAATCCTGGTTTTTAAGTTGTGTTTGTATGGATTCCTTTGATCCTGCTTTAGATAAATGTTAGAAATGAATTGGCTGTGTTTGAAGTAGTTTTAAACGCGAGGGTGTGTGACGTCATCGTCGCGGTGCTTCCGCGATTTACTTCCTGTTTTGTTCGTGGCTCCGGTGACGTCATCATCTCGGCAAACTCCGTCTCTCTGCTTTGTTTTTCGAGCTGGAGTGATTGAATTAACTGGTATGCAGCCCTGTGAATTCCCCTGTTGATCCAGAGGTGTTGGGATAGGATGTTAGGTAAGTATTGTGTGTTTGTTTTGGATGTTAGTCTGAGAATCATGTAAAGTTGTGGATAAGTGTGCCCCTTTGTTTACAAATCGTCCTTTGAGTCTTTGTAACTAATGTTAGAGTGATGAGAGAGGAGGGGAGCTATTATGTATCAGATATTCTCTAAGTTTGTATCGAGTTTTCCTTTTTTGTATCATTATTCACTCCACTCTCTGTGGGGGATTTATATCTGTGTTGAGAGGATCTTGTATGTATGTATGAGTGTGTAGATATAGTCTGGGCTTACTTTTAATTAGGTTTTATGTGATGGGGACTGTATTAAGCATTAAAATTATGTTATTAGTTGTGTATTTACAGGACTGTGTCGTGGTGGAGAGTCGGATTTCGGGATTTCATCTCATCGGACCCAAAGTTCAGAGACGTGGCACGAGCTTGGTTAGGGGAACGAAAAATCCAAAGGCCAGACTGTGTCCGGCCTTGGTTGTGCATTGTCCTACATTTCAACTGACCGCTTCGGATTCCATTTCGACTTCCTCCTTCGTCCAGACCCTCCTCCACTCCTGTTTCTCATTGTTGAATATCATGCTGTTTTATGTATTTTTTGTGAATAAATAAATAATTGTTTTATTTTTTGTTTTTTATTTTTTGATTACTTTGTTTATTTAATTTGTTTATTTGTTTAAAATTAGGTGTGTGTCTTTTATTTGTGTTTTTATTGTTTTATGTGTGCGTGTGTGTGCTTTTTTGTGTCCCTTCGTATATTTACTTTTGTGTTAAGATTCGAGTTAGGGTTTGTCGCGCCGTCCCCCGTGTTTGGGGTATGGTTCCTGTGATTTCAGGTCGTATTAAGAGGGGTTTTAGTGTCAGGGTTACTGACTTTAGGGTTAGGGTGAGTGTAGGGGTTGGGGTTGCATTTTAATTTTTGAAACTTAGGGTTAGTCGCGTAGTCCCCTGAGTCGCTGTGTTTTTAGGTATGATTCACGTAGTTCAGGGCTGCATAAAAATGAATTTTAATTTTAATGTTCAGAGCTGCATAAAAATGAATTTTAATTTTAATGTTAGGGTTACTGACCGTAGGGTTACTGACCGTAGGGTTCCTGGCCGTAGGGTTGGGGTGAGTGTTGGGGTTGCGTTTTGGTTTATGGGAATAGGGTTAGTGGTCGCGTCAGGGTTACCGTCTATGGGGTTGGGGTGAGTGTTGGTGTTGGGTTGTCGTAATCGAAAATTAGGGTTCATCCCGGAGCTCTCCGTGTTTTAGGTTTTGCTGTTTGTTTTTAGTTTTCATTTAGGCCCCTTGGATACACCGTGTCCAATCGCTTGATCCATATTCTTTCAAACCTTAACCTCTCCCGTAATGACCAAAAGGGGCTTGACTGTAAGGCGGTAACCCTGAGGGCTGAGAGTCCATGCATTACAAAATGCTTAACTAATAATTTGCGTTTTTCGATTTTGTTACGTATGTTGTATGTGTGTTGATATGTTCGTAATGAGAGTTGATTCTTAGTTTGTCCAACGTATTGTTTGTGGCATTTCGTACAATAAATTAAGTAGATGCAGTTGCATACCCCCGCCGATGTGTTGCGTTGTGTTTCGTAAATGTTTTTGTTTGTTTTGTTCTGGACCCACCGTCTCACCGTGTAGTGTTTGTGCGCTTCCGCTCTTGTCGGTTTTTGTTGTTGGCTGGTTTTGCTACTGACCAGTGTGTCTAGTAAGTTTTTGTTTCTCTTAAAGGCCGCGATTGGTCTGTGTTTCTGTATAAAACGTGTGGGTTCGATGAATTTGTTGAAGTTTTCTTTTGTTGCTCTATTAAGTTGTTTACTCTGTTGTGAGTAAAATGTGACGAGGGGGATTATTTTGTTGCGTGTGTTTGTTGTTGTTGTTGGGTTTGCGATAGATTGTTGAAATGTTTTGAAAATTTTCCGAAGGTATGTGCGTCCGTATCCCCGTTTTTTAAGTGCCTTAAAGAGGGTTTTAACTGCCATTTTAAAGTCTGTCTCTTGAGAAGATATTCTGTAAAATCTAAGGATTTGTGACTTGATTACTCCCCGAAATGTGTGCTTAGGGTGAAAGCTAGACTTGTGTAGTAGCGAGTGTGTGTCTGTGGGTTTGAAGTAAACTTTGTAGTCCAATTGGTTTTGTTTCTCAAATTTTGGTCCTTTGTATGTGACTACGTCCAAGAAGTTCACTTGTTGGTCGTTGATCTCAAACTTGATTGTGATGGAACTTTGATGATTGTTCAAGTGTGTTGTGAATCTTTGAAATTCCTCTCGGCCGTATGTCCATACTCCCCAAATATCGTCTAGGAATCTGTAATATGCGAATGGTTTTAAGGGAAAATTAGTTAGTGCGGAGTGCTCCCAAGCTGCCATGAATATGTTTGCGTAAGAGGGTGCGAATTTTTTGCCCATGGCGGTGCCCTTTGTTTGCAGATAGAATTTCGAGTTAAATTCAAAGTCGTTTTTGGTGAGATTGATTTCTAATAGTTTGATTATATACTCATCGGGTCTTTTGGGGTCCGGAAAACGCTTGAAGCAATCTTGCACAGCCGATATTCCGGCCTGTGTTTCGATGTTTGTGTAGAGACTGTCTATGTCGATAGTAAAAAGGAGGGCGTCCGTGGGGATTGTTAGATTTTTGGTCTTTTGTATGAAATCGTATGTGTCTCGTAAATAACTGGCGTGTCGCTGTGAGATGGGGTTTAAAAAATATTCTATATATTCGGCTGTATAGTATGATTCGCTATCACAGTCCGATACTATTGGACGGCCTGGTGGTATCTTATGTGGCCTACTCCAGTCTTTCGGGTCTTTGTGAATTTTGGGCAGTAGATAAAATCTCCTTGGCCTGGGAGTGCCCGATCCCATTAAATAAGTTTTTTGGTCCCCGCTGATAATCTTTTTTTCGCACATTTCTTCAAGTATTTCTTTGATTTCTAGTCTCGTTTGGGGGTATATGGGTTCGTTCAAGGGGCTATAGTGTTCTTGTTTGTTAAGTTGTCGATGCCCCTCCCATAAATAGTCCGTTTTGTCCATGAGTACGACCGCGTTTCCTTTGTCCGCAGGTTTGATTACCAACTGGTGATTGCCGTGTAGGTTTTTAATAGCTATTCTTTCATTCTTTGTGAGATTTTCTTCTTCTGACCGGCCCCAATCGAGATGTTTGTACGCGTAATAGTCTGCTTTGATCAATGAGTTGATTTGCGGGGGTAAACTGGATAGTGCTGGAGTCCAATCGGAGTTGTGCGTGAATGGTAGTTTCTGTTTTTGTCTTTTTTTGCCCTCAAAGTATACTTCTAATTTTATTCGTCTGTGATAAGTCTGTAAGCTATGTAATAATTCGATCTTTTGTGTGGTTCTTTTAGTTGAGGGAATGAACGAAAGGCCTTTCCGTAATGTTTCCGTTTGATCTTGGGTTAGTATTACCGTCGATAAATTGACTATGCGTTTGTCTGAGTCCCCTGTTGGGATATTTGGCCTTCCAAGTCTAAAAAATACATCCAGTGTTCTAAAAGTGCTCGGGCCGTACCGGCGGTCCAGTGGATCATGTCGTTCTCTACCCTGAAATCCCTGGATGGTAATGCTGATACATGATGAAGATTGTCCCTGATGTATTTGTTCATGGCCGTGAGATGTGCTTTTTCTTCTTCTGGTAGTGTTTGGCTAAAGTTAATGAGTGGTACGATGATCTCCGTGTGTGGTAAGCGAGCGCGTGCTGTTTTGTATGTTCTGAGTATTTCCTTTTCTGTGGTTGAGATGCACCTTTGTGTACGATTATTGATACCGAACGAGAGCATCAGTACTTCGGGTTCCATTGCGATCGTTGCTTTTTCCACCAAATAACCGGCGTGTTGGAATTTGGCTCCCGGGAAGCTATCCACCTGGAGCTCTACTATATCAAAAGACGGGATCCTTGCTACGTTAGAGTCGCCGATTATCACACATCTCTTTTTTAGGTTGAGGCTCCAGTCTATGTGTTTTTTGTCTGTCTTGATGTGTTTGTAAGGTCTGCCCACCGATTTTGGTGTGGAGGGGGTCACGAGTGTGTGTGTGTCCTTTCTTGGTGTGGCGAGCGCTGTCGATGTGTTCTCAGTGTCGTGTGTGGTATTTTCGGTTTCTTCGGTTCGTGTACTGTCTCTCTGTTCGTTTTCGGTCTCCAATGTAGGGGATGTTCTATGTGCTGCGTTGACTGTATATGTGGCGTAGTCGTCATCCGTTGAGTCCTCCGAGTATAAACTGGGGGAGGTGGCTCTGTCTACATGTGTAGTGGGAGGTCTTGTAGTCGCCGTCGTGTCTGAGGTGTGTCTAGACTGCCCAGTTGTGTCTTCCTTTTCGTTCGTTTTGTTCTTCTCGACAATTGTGTGTGTGCTAAGTTGTTCGTGGGTTGTTTTTGGCTGTTCGGTGGGGGCTTTTTGTTCGGCGGTCTGTTTGTTTTGTGGTGTTTCGATGTCCACCAAGAGGTCAGTGTTAAGTCTGCGTGCTGTTCTTTGTGGTAGTGGTTTTGTTGTGTGTATGATTGTAGGCGTAATGCCTGCTGGGGGTGCGAGTGGTGGGAATTCTTCGTCGAAAGACCAGTCGCCCCTGCTGGGAGGAGGGGCGGCTGGCGAAGTCTGTACATGTACGTGTTGTGCCCCTGATTTTGCCCTTGTCGCTGGCGGATCATCTTTACGTTTGTGTGTTCGTGCGTGCGTTTGATTTGTGTTTGGGGCTGGTGGATCTCCGTTTTCGGTGTCTCTCGATGTGTTGCGTTCGTTAGTTTCGGTAAGGAATGTTTCTATTTTTTCGAATGTTGTGGGTTGTATTTTATTTTGTAGGTTTTTGTTGGCCCATCTGGTCGCTATGTCGAGTGCGTGTGGCCAATCCGCTCTGTCGGTGTGCGCTATGAGCTCACGCTTCTTCTGTTGGATGAGGAGCTGGTAATGTTCTCGTAGGATAAGTTGTGTCGTGTACATCCAATTGCGTGCGTTGCCCGTCAATCTCTCGTTTACTCTTTCGTTGGGTAGTAATGGTTTAATCGTGGTGATCAGGTGTGTTTGCAGTCTTTTAAATGTGATGGGTGTGTCGCTTTCTTTTTGTACGTCAATGTTTTTTAATTGGTGTTCCAAGCGAAGGAGATCGTAAACCAGTTTAATCGTGTTTTTGAGCTTCGGTGTTGCGGGCGTATATGCAGATGGGGTAGGATCGCTCGGTTGTGTAAAATATCTCTGGGGTCTTGTTCGCGGTCCCTTTTGTGGCCGTTCTCTCTTGTTGTTTTGTTCGTTACGCCACCTTGGTGTATATTCTGTCCCGTTACCGTCCCTGGAGTAATGTTTGCGTTGAAGGGGACCGTCTGTGCGTGGAGTGTCATCGTGATAGTAAGTCGTTCTTTGTCTGTTTATGTTATGTGGAGTTTCGCGTCTCGTGAAGACCGGGCGAGGCGGTTGGGCGTTTCTGTTGTAGGGAACCCCCTGTGTGTCGTATTGAACGTTTCTGAATTGTCTTTGTCTCTGTGGGAAGTTTGTGTTTTTAGAGTGCGTGTTATTATTTCTGTATCTCCACGTATCGTTGTCTAATTCTACTCTATTTTCTTGTCTTTTGTATTGGGAATTTATAAATTGTCTTTCTCTGTATGGGAGTTCTGCGTTTTTGTAGTGATGTGTGTCACTTCTTGTGTATCTCCATGTGTCGTCGTCTTCACGTGTGATCAGTGCACGTGGTCTGATGTCTTGTCTAGGTTGGGTGTTGTTGTATTGTCTGTACTGATATGTGAAATTGTTGAAACGATGGTGCTCGTCTTGGGCCCCATCGTTTATCCATCTAGTATCTCTAGTAGTCCGGAAACGGACTGTTGGGTGGAAATCATTGTCATGAACACGGTGCGGGCCGGCGTGAACGTCCCACCGCAAGCGGTTGGTGTTCTCACTCCGTTGCTCGTGACTTTGATTTCGAGTACTTTGTTGTACTGCATTGTTCCTAGAAATATATTGGTGTGCTGTGTTAGTGGGATAATCCCAGATCCTAACTCGTTCTCTTGGAGTTAGTCTGGCTCTGTATTCATTAAAGTATCTGTACATCTTTTTTTGTTTTTTGAAAGCTTTGTAGTTTTCTATTTTTTTCTAAATATTTTTTCCTAATTCTATTTTCTAAATCTATAAGGAATTCCTAAAAATCGACGTTCAATGCGTAGCTACGTTTCGAAGTGTATATTTCTTCCTCAGGCTGTGTGCAAGAACGTCGGATTTGTATAGAAGATCAGTGTCTGTGAGTGTCCAAAGAGAGCAGCTTCACAAATGGTGAGCTGGTGAGTGTTCCCTCCCTATTTATAGTCCTGCTGTGAGGGAGAGGGGAGGGGGGAGTGGGGGAGTGGCTATGATCAGTGTGTGAGCTGGTTTGTTCAAATGGTGTTTTAATCGTATTTTAATGTGTATTTTTTGCTTTTAATATATTTAATCATCCTGTTGAAATAATTAAGCGTTTGTTTTGTTAGAAAAATTATTTGTTATGAGTATTTATTATCAAACTTATTTATTTGACTTCCTATGTGGTTTGGATGTTACTTCAAGTGTGTTTGTTCAAGTTGTTTTATAAGTAACTATTTAAGTCATATCTGCGTGGGTTTATTATTTTTATAAGTGTGTAAGGAGTAATTGTTGGTGTCCTTATGGAGTGTTTGTTATTTTGCTGAGTCATTTTGGGTCTAAAATGTTATGACAGGCTGTGTTATTCGAGATAAATTGTATTCCTCATTTTTAATCCTCTTATTAAATGAGTTGGATTATTTCTGTAAGATATAAATCAGTGTGTTGAATCGTCTTAAGCCTCAAATAATGTTAGCAATGTTATTAATTGTCAGATAATCCTGGTTTTTAAGTTGTGTTTGTATGGATTCCTTTGATCCTGCTTTAGATAAATGTTAGAAATGAATTGGCTGTGTTTGAAGTAGTTTTAAACGCGAGGGTGTGTGACGTCATCGTCGCGGTGCTTCCGCGATTTACTTCCTGTTTTGTTCGTGGCTCCGGTGACGTCATCATCTCGGCAAACTCCGTCTCTCTGCTTTGTTTTTCGAGCTGGAGTGATTGAATTAACTGGTATGCAGCCCTGTGAATTCCCCTGTTGATCCAGAGGTGTTGGGATAGGATGTTAGGTAAGTATTGTGTGTTTGTTTTGGATGTTAGTCTGAGAATCATGTAAAGTTGTGGATAAGTGTGCCCCTTTGTTTACAAATCGTCCTTTGAGTCTTTGTAACTAATGTTAGAGTGATGAGAGAGGAGGGGAGCTATTATGTATCAGATATTCTCTAAGTTTGTATCGAGTTTTCCTTTTTTGTATCATTATTCACTCCACTCTCTGTGGGGGATTTATATCTGTGTTGAGAGGATCTTGTATGTATGTATGAGTGTGTAGATATAGTCTGGGCTTACTTTTAATTAGGTTTTATGTGATGGGGACTGTATTAAGCATTAAAATTATGTTATTAGTTGTGTATTTACAGGACTGTGTCGTGGTGGAGAGTCGGATTTCGGGATTTCATCTCATCGGACCCAAAGTTCAGAGACGTGGCACGAGCTTGGTTAGGGGAACGAAAAATCCAAAGGCCAGACTGTGTCCGGCCTTGGTTGTGCATTGTCCTACATTTCAACTGACCGCTTCGGATTCCATTTCGACTTCCTCCTTCGTCCAGACCCTCCTCCACTCCTGTTTCTCATTGTTGAATATCATGCTGTTTTATGTATTTTTTGTGAATAAATAAATAATTGTTTTATTTTTTGTTTTTTATTTTTTGATTACTTTGTTTATTTAATTTGTTTATTTGTTTAAAATTAGGTGTGTGTCTTTTATTTGTGTTTTTATTGTTTTATGTGTGCGTGTGTGTGCTTTTTTGTGTCCCTTCGTATATTTACTTTTGTGTTAAGATTCGAGTTAGGGTTTGTCGCGCCGTCCCCCGTGTTTGGGGTATGGTTCCTGTGATTTCAGGTCGTATTAAGAGGGGTTTTAGTGTCAGGGTTACTGACTTTAGGGTTAGGGTGAGTGTAGGGGTTGGGGTTGCATTTTAATTTTTGAAACTTAGGGTTAGTCGCGTAGTCCCCTGAGTCGCTGTGTTTTTAGGTATGATTCACGTAGTTCAGGGCTGCATAAAAATGAATTTTAATTTTAATGTTCAGAGCTGCATAAAAATGAATTTTAATTTTAATGTTAGGGTTACTGACCGTAGGGTTACTGACCGTAGGGTTCCTGGCCGTAGGGTTGGGGTGAGTGTTGGGGTTGCGTTTTGGTTTATGGGAATAGGGTTAGTGGTCGCGTCAGGGTTACCGTCTATGGGGTTGGGGTGAGTGTTGGTGTTGGGTTGTCGTAATCGAAAATTAGGGTTCATCCCGGAGCTCTCCGTGTTTTAGGTTTTGCTGTTTGTTTTTAGTTTTCATTTAGGCCCCTTGGATACACCGTGTCCAATCGCTTGATCCATATTCTTTCAAACCTTAACCTCTCCCGTAATGACCAAAAGGGGCTTGACTGTAAGGCGGTAACCCTGAGGGCTGAGAGTCCATGCATTACAAAATGCTTAACTAATAATTTGCGTTTTTCGATTTTGTTACGTATGTTGTATGTGTGTTGATATGTTCGTAATGAGAGTTGATTCTTAGTTTGTCCAACGTATTGTTTGTGGCATTTCGTACAATAAATTAAGTAGATGCAGTTGCATACCCCCGCCGATGTGTTGCGTTGTGTTTCGTAAATGTTTTTGTTTGTTTTGTTCTGGACCCACCGTCTCACCGTGTAGTGTTTGTGCGCTTCCGCTCTTGTCGGTTTTTGTTGTTGGCTGGTTTTGCTACTGACCAGTGTGTCTAGTAAGTTTTTGTTTCTCTTAAAGGCCGCGATTGGTCTGTGTTTCTGTATAAAACGTGTGGGTTCGATGAATTTGTTGAAGTTTTCTTTTGTTGCTCTATTAAGTTGTTTACTCTGTTGTGAGTAAAATGTGACGAGGGGGATTATTTTGTTGCGTGTGTTTGTTGTTGTTGTTGGGTTTGCGATAGATTGTTGAAATGTTTTGAAAATTTTCCGAAGGTATGTGCGTCCGTATCCCCGTTTTTTAAGTGCCTTAAAGAGGGTTTTAACTGCCATTTTAAAGTCTGTCTCTTGAGAAGATATTCTGTAAATCTAAGGATTTGTGACTTGATTACTCCCCGAAATGTGTGCTTAGGGTGAAAGCTAGACTTGTGTAGTAGCGAGTGTGTGTCTGTGGGTTTGAAGTAAACTTTGTAGTCCAATTGGTTTTGTTTCTCAAATTTTGGTCCTTTGTATGTGACTACGTCCAAGAAGTTCACTTGTTGGTCGTTGATCTCAAACTTGATTGTGATGGAACTTTGATGATTGTTCAAGTGTGTTGTGAATCTTTGAAATTCCTCTCGGCCGTATGTCCATACTCCCCAAATATCGTCTAGGAATCTGTAATATGCGAATGGTTTTAAGGGAAAATTAGTTAGTGCGGAGTGCTCCCAAGCTGCCATGAATATGTTTGCGTAAGAGGGTGCGAATTTTTTGCCCATGGCGGTGCCCTTTGTTTGCAGATAGAATTTCGAGTTAAATTCAAAGTCGTTTTTGGTGAGATTGATTTCTAATAGTTTGATTATATACTCATCGGGTCTTTTGGGGTCCGGAAAACGCTTGAAGCAATCTTGCACAGCCGATATTCCGGCCTGTGTTTCGATGTTTGTGTAGAGACTGTCTATGTCGATAGTAAAAAGGAGGGCGTCCGTGGGGATTGTTAGATTTTTGGTCTTTTGTATGAAATCGTATGTGTCTCGTAAATAACTGGCGTGTCGCTGTGAGATGGGGTTTAAAAAATATTCTATATATTCGGCTGTATAGTATGATTCGCTATCACAGTCCGATACTATTGGACGGCCTGGTGGTATCTTATGTGGCCTACTCCAGTCTTTCGGGTCTTTGTGAATTTTGGGCAGTAGATAAAATCTCCTTGGCCTGGGAGTGCCCGATCCCATTAAATAAGTTTTTTGGTCCCCGCTGATAATCTTTTTTTCGCACATTTCTTCAAGTATTTCTTTGATTTCTAGTCTCGTTTGGGGGTATATGGGTTCGTTCAAGGGGCTATAGTGTTCTTGTTTGTTAAGTTGTCGATGCCCCTCCCATAAATAGTCCGTTTTGTCCATGAGCGACCGCGTTTCCTTTGTCCGCAGGTTTGATTACCAACTGGTGATTGCCGTGTAGGTTTTTAATAGCTATTCTTTCATTCTTTGTGAGATTTTCTTCTTCTGACCGGCCCCAATCGAGATGTTTGTACGCGTAATAGTCTGCTTTGATCAATGAGTTGATTTGCGGGGGTAAACTGGATAGTGCTGGAGTCCAATCGGAGTTGTGCGTGAATGGTAGTTTCTGTTTTTGTCTTTTTTTGCCCTCAAAGTATACTTCTAATTTTATTCGTCTGTGATAAGTCTGTAAGCTATGTAATAATTCGATCTTTTGTGTGGTTCTTTTAGTTGAGGGAATGAACGAAAGGCCTTTCCGTAATGTTTCCGTTTGATCTTGGGTTAGTATTACCGTCGATAAATTGACTATGCGTTTGTCTGAGTCCCCTGTTGGGATATTTGGCCTTCCAAGTCTAAAAAATACATCCAGTGTTCTAAAAGTGCTCGGGCCGTACCGGCGGTCCAGTGGATCATGTCGTTCTCTACCCTGAAATCCCTGGATGGTAATGCTGATACATGATGAAGATTGTCCCTGATGTATTTGTTCATGGCCGTGAGATGTGCTTTTTCTTCTTCTGGTAGTGTTTGGCTAAAGTTAATGAGTGGTACGATGATCTCCGTGTGTGGTAAGCGAGCGCGTGCTGTTTTGTATGTTCTGAGTATTTCCTTTTCTGTGGTTGAGATGCACCTTTGTGTACGATTATTGATACCGAACGAGAGCATAGGTACTCCGGGTTCCATTGCGATCGTTGCTTTTTCCACCAAATAACCGGCGTGTTGGAATTTGGCTCCCGGGAAGCTATCCACCTGGAGCTCTACTATATCAAAAGACGGGATCCTTGCTACGTTAGAGTCGCCGATTATCACACATCTCTTTTTTAGGTTGAGGCTCCAGTCTATGTGTTTTTTGTCTGTCTTGATGTGTTTGTAAGGTCTGCCCACCGATTTTGGTGTGGAGGGGGTCACGAGTGTGTGTGTGTCCTTTCTTGGTGTGGCGAGCGCTGTCGATGTGTTCTCAGTGTCGTGTGTGGTATTTTCGGTTTCTTCGGTTCGTGTACTGTCTCTCTGTTCGTTTTCGGTCTCCAATGTAGGGGATGTTCTATGTGCTGCGTTGACTGTATATGTGGCGTAGTCGTCATCCGTTGAGTCCTCCGAGTATAAACTGGGGAGGTGGCTCTGTCTACATGTGTAGTGGGAGGTCTTGTAGTCGCCGTCGTGTCTGAGGTGTGTCTAGACTGCCCAGTTGTGTCTTCCTTTTCGTTCGTTTTGTTCTTCTCGACAATTGTGTGTGTGTGCTAAGTTGTTCGTGGGTTGTTTTTGGCTGTTCGGTGGGGGCTTTTTGTTCGGCGGTCTGTTTGTTTTCTGTGGTGTTTCGATGTCCACCAAGAGGTCAGTGTTAAGTCTGCGTGCTGTTCTTTGTGGTAGTGGTTTTGTTGTGTGTATGATTGTAGGCGTAATGCCTGCTGGGGGTGCGAGTGGTGGGAATTCTTCGTCGAAAGACCAGTCGCCCCTGCTGGGAGGAGGGGCGGCTGGCGAAGTCTGTACATGTACGTGTTGTGCCCCTGATTTTGCCCTTGTCGCTGGCGGATCATCTTTACGTTTGTGTGTTCGTGCGTGCGTTTGATTTGTGTTTGGGGCTGGTGGATCTCCGTTTTCGGTGTCTCTCGATGTGTTGCGTTCGTTAGTTTCGGTAAGGAATGTTTCTATTTTTTCGAATGTTGTGGGTTGTATTTTATTTTGTAGGTTTTTGTTGGCCCATCTGGTCGCTATGTCGAGTGCGTGTGGCCAATCCGCTCTGTCGGTGTGCGCTATGAGCTCACGCTTCTTCTGTTGGATGAGGAGCTGGTAATGTTCTCGTAGGATAAGTTGTGTCGTGTACATCCAATTGCGTGCGTTGCCCGTCAATCTCTCGTTTACTCTTTCGTTGGGTAGTAATGGTTTAATCGTGGTGATCAGGTGTGTTTGCAGTCTTTTAAATGTGATGGGTGTGTCGCTTTCTTTTTGTACGTCAATGTTTTTTAATTGGTGTTCCAAGCGAAGGAGATCGTAAACCAGTTTAATCGTGTTTTTGAGCTTCGGTGTTGCGGGCGTATATGCAGATGGGGTAGGATCGCTCGGTTGTGAAAATATCTCTGGGTCTTGTTCGCGGTCCCTTTGTGGCCGTTCTCTCTTGTTGTTTTGTTCGTTACGCCACCTTGGTGTATATTCTGTCCCGTTACCGTCCCTGGAGTAATGTTTGCGTTGAAGGGGACCGTCTGTGCGTGGAGTGTCATCGTGATAGTAAGTCGTTCTTTGTCTGTTTATGTTATGTGGAGTTTCGCGTCTCGTGAAGACCGGGCGAGGCGGTTGGGCGTTTCTGTTGTAGGGAACCCCCTGTGTGTCGTATTGAACGTTTCTGAATTGTCTTTGTCTCTGTGGGAAGTTTGTGTTTTTAGAGTGCGTGTTATTATTTCTGTATCTCCACGTATCGTTGTCTAATTCTACTCTATTTTCTTGTCTTTTGTATTGGGAATTTATAAATTGTCTTTCTCTGTATGGGAGTTCTGCGTTTTTGTAGTGATGTGTGTCACTTCTTGTGTATCTCCATGTGTCGTCGTCTTCACGTGTGATCAGTGCACGTGGTCTGATGTCTTGTCTAGGTTGGGTGTTGTTGTATTGTCTGTACTGATATGTGAAATTGTTGAAACGATGGTGCTCGTCTTGGGCCCCATCGTTTATCCATCTAGTATCTCTAGTTGGAAACGGACTGTTGGGTGGAAATCATTGTCATGAACACGGTGCGGGCCGGCGTGAACGTCCCACCGCAAGCGGTTGGTGTTCTCCACTCCGTTGCTCGTGACTTTGATTTCGAGTACTTTGTTGTACTGCATTGTTCCTAGAAATATATTGGTGTGCTGTGTTAGTGGGATAATCCCAGATCCTAACTCGTTCTCTTGGAGTTAGTCTGGCTCTGTATTCATTAAAGTATCTGTACATCTTTTTTTGTTTTTTGAAAGCTTTGTAGTTTTCTATTTTTTTCTAAATATTTTTTCCTAATTCTATTTTCTAAATCTATAAGGAATTCCTAAAAATCGACGTTCAATGCGTAGCTACGTTTCGAAGTGTATATTTCTTCCTCAGGCTGTGTGCAATAAATGTTGGATTTGTATAGAAGATCAGTGTCTGTGAGTGTCCAAAGAGAGCAGCTTCACAAATGGTGAGCTGGTGAGTGTTCCCTCCCTATTTATAGTCCTGCTGTGAGGGAGAGGGGAGGGGGGAGTGGGGGAGTGGCTATGATCAGTGTGTGAGCTGGTTTGTTCAAATGGTGTTTTAATCGTATTTTAATGTGTATTTTTTGCTTTTAATATATTTAATCATCCTGTTGAAATAATTAAGCGTTTGTTTTGTTAGAAAAATTATTTGTTATGAGTATTTATTATCAAACTTATTTATTTGACTTCCTATGTGGTTTGGATGTTACTTCAAGTGTGTTTGTTCAAGTTGTTTTATAAGTAACTATTTAAGTCATATCTGCGTGGGTTTATTATTTTTATAAGTGTGTAAGGAGTAATTGTTGGTGTCCTTATGGAGTGTTTGTTATTTTGCTGAGTCATTTTGGGTCTAAAATGTTATGACAGGCTGTGTTATTCAAGATAAATTGTATTCCTCATTTTTAATCCTCTTATTAAATGAGTTGGATTATTTCTGTAAGATATAAATCAGTGTGTTGAATCGTCTTAAGCCTCAAATAATGTTAGCAATGTTATTAATTGTCAGATAATCCTGGTTTTTAAGTTGTGTTTGTATGGATTCCTTTGATCCTGCTTTAGATAAATGTTAGAAATGAATTGGCTGTGTTTGAAGTAGTTTTAAACGCGAGGGTGTGTGACGTCATCGTCGCGGTGCTTCCGCGATTTACTTCCTGTTTTGTTCGTGGCTCCGGTGACGTCATCATCTCGGCAAACTCCGTCTCTCTGCTTTGTTTTTCGAGCTGGAGTGATTGAATTAACTGGTATGCAGCCCTGTGAATTCCCCTGTTGATCCAGAGGTGTTGGGATAGGATGTTAGGTAAGTATTGTGTGTTTGTTTTGGATGTTAGTCTGAGAATCATGTAAAGTTGTGGATAAGTGTGCCCCTTTGTTTACAAATCGTCCTTTGAGTCTTTGTAACTAATGTTAGAGTGATGAGAGAGGAGGGGAGCTATTATGTATCAGATATTCTCTAAGTTTGTATCGAGTTTTCCTTTTTTGTATCATTATTCACTCCACTCTCTGTGGGGGATTTATATCTGTGTTGAGAGGATCTTGTATGTATGTATGAGTGTGTAGATATAGTCTGGGCTTACTTTTAATTAGGTTTTATGTGATGGGGACTGTATTAAGCATTAAAATTATGTTATTAGTTGTGTATTTACAGGACTGTGTCGTGGTGGAGAGTCGGATTTCGGGATTTCATCTCATCGGACCCAAAGTTCAGAGACGTGGCACGAGCTTGGTTAGGGGAACGAAAAATCCAAAGGCCAGACTGTGTCCGGCCTTGGTTGTGCATTGTCCTACATTTCAACTGACCGCTTCGGATTCCATTTCGACTTCCTCCTTCGTCCAGACCCTCCTCCACTCCTGTTTCTCATTGTTGAATATCATGCTGTTTTATGTATTTTTTGTGAATAAATAAATAATTGTTTTATTTTTTGTTTTTTATTTTTTGATTACTTTGTTTATTTAATTTGTTTATTTGTTTAAAATTAGGTGTGTGTCTTTTATTTGTGTTTTTATTGTTTTATGTGTGCGTGTGTGTGCTTTTTTGTGTCCCTTCGTATATTTACTTTTGTGTTAAGATTCGAGTTAGGGTTTGTCGTGCCGTCCCCCGTGTTTGGGGTATGGTTCCTGTGATTTCAGGTCGTATTAAGAGGGGTTTTAGTGTCAGGGTTACTGACTTTAGGGTTAGGGTGAGTGTAGGGGTTGGGGTTGCATTTTAATTTTTGAAACTTAGGGTTAATCCTAGTCCCCTGAGTCGCTGTGTTTTTAGGTATGATTCACGTAGTTCAGGGCTGCATAAAAATGAATTTTAATTTTAATGTTCAGAGCTGCATAAAAATGAATTTTAATTTTAATGTTAGGGTTACTGACCGTAGGGTTACTGACCGTAGGGTTCCTGGCCGTAGGGTTGGGGTGAGTGTTGGGGTTGCGTTTTGGTTTATGGGAATAGGGTTAGTGGTCGCGTCAGGGTTACCGTCTATGGGGTTGGGGTGAGTGTTGGTGTTGGGTTGTCGTAATCGAAAATTAGGGTTCATCCCGGAGCTCTCCGTGTTTTAGGTTTTGCTGTTTGTTTTTAGTTTTCATTTAGGCCCCTTGGATACACCGTGTCCAATCGCTTGATCCATATTCTTTCAAACCTTAACCTCTCCCGTAATGACCAAAAGGGGCTTGACTGTAAGGCGGTAACCCTGAGGGCTGAGAGTCCATGCATTACAAAATGCTTAACTAATAATTTGCGTTTTTCGATTTTGTTACGTATGTTGTATGTGTGTTGATATGTTCGTAATGAGAGTTGATTCTTAGTTTGTCCAACGTATTGTTTGTGGCATTTCGTACAATAAATTAAGTAGATGCAGTTGCATACCCCCGCCGATGTGTTGCGTTGTGTTTCGTAAATGTTTTTGTTTGTTTTGTTCTGGACCCACCGTCTCACCGTGTAGTGTTTGTGCGCTTCCGCTCTTGTCGGTTTTTGTTGTTGGCTGGTTTTGCTACTGACCAGTGTGTCTAGTAAGTTTTTGTTTCTCTTAAAGGCCGCGATTGGTCTGTGTTTCTGTATAAAACGTGTGGGTTCGATGAATTTGTTGAAGTTTTCTTTTGTTGCTCTATTAAGTTGTTTACTCTGTTGTGAGTAAAATGTGACGAGGGGGATTATTTTGTTGCGTGTGTTTGTTGTTGTTGTTGGGTTTGCGATAGATTGTTGAAATGTTTTGAAAATTTTCCGAGGTATGTGCGTCCGTATCCCCCTTTTAAGTGCCTTTAGGGTTAGGGTTAGGGTTAGGGTTAGGGTTAGGGTTAGGGTTAGGGTGTATATCGGCTTCACTGAACCAAGTAGGCTACACAAAAATCACAGTTTGGTTCTATTGTGAATTATTTTCTCTCCACATAGCGTGATTGTAGACGTTCACAACTACACAAAATAGCATAGACCAGTGGTTCTCAAACTTTTTTTTTTTTTTTTTTTTTTTTTTTTTTACCAACTACCACCTTAGAAAATTATCTCTCCAAGTACCACCATAATGGCCAGTATTAAAAAAAAAAATAGCATTGTAGGCCTAATTAAGCTGTGCACAGTTTAAAAATGAGGCAGATTAATTCCTTTCATTAAGAATATGTATTGTCAGTCACTTACACATTTTAAATAGTCTGAACATTAACTGTGCTTGCAGATAAAAAAAAAACAATAAATTGAAATGTGCTTTTAAAGTTCATTAAATGTCACTGTTCTAAAAGTAAATAGAAAACTGCTGTACCTAAATCTAAAGTATTCATAGTAGCCTATTCATCAAAAGCTGGAAATGTTGATTGGACCTCATAAATATTGGCTTTGTCATTCATACACTTTGACAAATATATGTTAAATTTACTTATGACAGGGTTCATACAGGCACAGCCTAATGAAAATCAAGGCATTTTAAGCACTTTTTTTTCCAGTACCTATTTTATTTTTTCAAGACTGATATGCTATGTATTGAGGACCTTAAATGTATTCTCAGCAACCCATAAAACATTGCATTGATATAAAAAAAAATCAATCATATATTAATATAATAAACCTGCACTAAATGCTTGTGAATTTTTTTACTCAAGTAAAAATACCAATACACTGCTAAAATAACACAAATTTTAGTAAATACTAATATTAAGTAAAAGTACAATTTTTTTTTTTTTTTTTTTTTTTTAAGTACTAGTTTGTTACTTTTGAAAAAAAAAATCAGATTTTCATTGAAATCAAGTTTAAACCTGATTAGTTGGTTTAATTGCTTAAATCCCAAAGCTACATGTATAGGAATTGACACTAAGAAGTATGGTGTTATTTATTTTTCCTTTCATGACAATGTTTTTCAATAGCACTGGTAACTACCACAATCTTTAAGGCAATAAAGACATTTTTTGCCCTTTTTAAACTATTTTCAAGCTTTGAAAGGTTTATTTAACGTATGATAAAGATTTAAATTTGGCCTTTTATTTACATATTTTACACCTTTTCTTTACAATAAGGCAATTTTGTTTCTCAAATAGCAGTACATCAAATGTAGATTTTATTTTACATTTGATCTTAAACTAAAATACAAACTTAAAAAAACACAAGTACACTGTCAGTAAAAATAAAACATGACTATTTTACTTGAGGTATTTGAAATGACAACAATACACTTATCAAAGCAGTGCTTTAAGAGCCTTATTGTTAATTTTGACAAAAACAATAAGTAACAACTGATTGCTTTGACCTGTAATGCTTTAAGACAGATCAGAATACAGCTAAATGTATAAATCACACAAATACCTCATCCAGAAACATTTCCAGCATAATTCTTTGTAATAAAGTTCCACCTTTGCTAAGTTTAACTTAACACAGCCAAAGAAGACAATTAGCATTTTCATCGATCATGCATCAATCTAATTCTAAATACTTAAACTTTTGACTAAATTTAGTCAAGGAGCAAAGATGAATAATTCCTGGGCTTCCTTTCATACCGTTTAGAGGAGTGACAGGTCAGAGGCGAGTCGACTCTCTGTCGGAGAGCAAAACATGGATGTAGATCATCAAATAGGCAGGAAATATGTCCGGTTTAATTGCTCTTCAAGACGTCTCTATAGTGAAAACATGCAAGAAGCATTATTCCAACAAAACATTTCAGTTTTTTTTGTCTCTGCTACTCAAAGCCTTTGTCCCGCCCTTGCGTTTAACGCAAAACTTGACAAGGTTGACTGATTGGCCACTTTTCTTGTCAGTCAAATCATGCTTTGGATTCTGATTTTCAACAGTTTGACACATTGCACTAAAGTAAACACAAAGCACAGTGCTGTGATCGTGCGCTACATAAAACAGTCAATGCTGATCACATTGATGTTCTAGTACACAAAGGATTAAGTGTTAATTGTTGCATGATTTGGTGATTCCTCCATGTACCACTAATAGGAAGCCTGCGTTTGAGAACCACTGGCACAGACAGTACACCTATTTCCAAAATTTATTTCACACAGTACTCCATGTCATTTGCAGTGGTCTCATAATTATGTTAACCCTTTGGGAGATATTTCTGTTGACTGGTTTAAAATCTGTCCAGAACCTTAAAACTCAGTATAATTTGCCTGGCAGCTGCTTTGAGGTTTATTCACATTAAATCAGCTCTTTGGGCAGGTCAGTGCTCCGGGCATATGGGTTACCTTGGAAATCTCTCAACAACGTATTCACTCCTTGTATAAATAATTCTTCCTTCTGTGGAATCTCCCTTATCTGCTTCAGTTTCTTGAACATTCATACAAACTTCTATCTATTATAACTGTTCGGGCTAAGGATCTTTAAGCATGTGCATGCTTTTTCACATCAGGTATGAGAGGTTTAAATCAGCTCAGTTTTGAAAGATTAATTTCGGCGTTTAATTTTCACTGCTGAAAGTCCAAACAATGAAGAAAATCCTTCCATGCTCAACTACACAAGCCCCAAACCAAGCGAGCCAGTTTGCCAACCGACCAAAGTAAAGGGGAAAAATAACCTCAAACCAGGCTCAGTTGGGCATGATAACTTCTCCGCTTGCCAAACTTCCTGTACAGAGCTGGAGTCTAGGCGCTGGAGAATGGTGGACATCCATTGTGGAGTTGCTGCAGATGGGAGAGGTCACCGGCTGGTGTACAGACTGACCCTTCAGGATCAATACATGGACTTGTGGGTCACTATAGGGTCTTAAAGGAATCATTATGCTCTACACCAGGAGCTCCCTCAAATACTGGGCAGCCAAAGCATTGAGGTCTTTGTAGGTAAACAGTAACATTGTAAATTAAATATTTAATAGGGAGTCAATGCACTGAGAAAACTGGAGTAGTGATTTCTTGGTTCTAGAAAGCACTCTAGCAGCTGCATTTTGAACCAGCTGCAGTTTGATAGTGAGGCCAGCAGGGTAACCACCTAGTAACTCATTACAATAGTCTAACTGAGAGGTCATGAAAGCATGACTAAGCTTTTCTGCATCAGTTATTGATAGTTGGCAACATTAAGATGAAGAAATGGAGTTTTGCAGATGCTTAATCTGGCTTTACACAGGTAGCTGTCAGAAATGGCCCCAAAATTACTGACTGAAGATGAGGACAAGGTTAGGGCACACTTGTCAGCTCTACAAAGCTGACCAATCACAGCTTGCTCTCTTCACTGAGGTGTGCATCAGTGTCTGACTGCCACAGCAAGGGCTATGTGACAATCCAAAGGGTTGTGCTGAAGCATACTTGTGTGCTTGATGCAGAAGTATATAACATGCTACATTTTGATGGTAAAATATAACCCTTTAAACCAGGGGTGTCAACTCAATTCCTGGAGGGCTGAAGCCCTGAACAGTCTAGTTCCAACCCTGCTCCAACACACTTACCTGTAGGTTTCAAACAAGCCTGAAGGACTCAATTAGTTTGATCAGGTGTGTTTAATTAGGGTTGGAACTAAACTGTGCAGAGCTGCAGCTCTTTTGGAACAGAGTTTGACACCTGTGTTAAACGATGGCTGTTAAGTATTCAAACATTAAATGAACGCAGCAAGTGAAAAATGGATTTGAAAATGCATCAGGATATAAAGCACTATATATCAGCTTGACATTTTTAGAAAATATTTGCATAGCTACCCAGTATATTAAAGATCAGTAAAACAAAACAACACTAGTGTTACACAGCCCCATAAATGTCAAACTTGTGTATAACTGAATCACATAATGGCCTACTGCTGAAATGCTGAATTGCTCATTAACATGTCAAAACCTAGTGATTTATTTTGAGAGCAATACCGACTATTAGTTTATTAAATTCATTCATGTGACTAGTTTATTAGAGCATATATAGACTAAGAAATCATACAACAGTACCCTGGACAGCAGTGCCACTCTAACGCTTTAGAGCAAAGTCCAATTATTTAAAGTTTACTTTCTAACATAGGCTTCGATAAGCATTTCTTATTTGCTTTATTCGATGCGCAGCAGGAAAGTCTGCATGTAGTCATTGGTTTAGTTCTCTCCTGGATCAGAGCGAGATTTGTGCTACCAAATACAGTGCTGCATGCAATAAACTTGCGTCAGTCAGGCGAATTAAAGGTCTCAAATGCTCAGGATGTCAATGAAATTATTAAACTCACCATTAATAAAATAATAGGCCATTTCATTATTTTAGATGACTGGTTAGAAAATAAACCATGTATAAAATAAGTCAATGAAATAACGGAGATTCACTTCTCTTCCAGAGAGTGCTCTATTGTTTAAACCCTTTTAAAACTATTGTTAGACCAGGCAGCACTAATACGGTTTTATTTTCCACTCATGCTGCAACAGCTCTTTGAAACATTACACAACCCATCAGTAGTTGCCTTTAATGCAATGTAAACTGCTCCCTTTGTTCAATTAAACTCAATAGCTGAAACACTTTCAAGTTAATAAAAACAAAAGCAACCAAGTGTCTAAACACTGCTATGCCGCTCTATCATATTGTGGTGCTACATATAGGTACATGTTACAGCACCTTTTTTAGAGGTCGTATGTTGTGTGCCTCTGGCTTAATTTTATTTGGAGGGAAAATGACAAATGCAACAATTAAAAATGTTTGCAGGGGAATAAAGGTATTTAAGATCTTTGAACATGACAATTAAACTATGATAATGTATCAATAGTGCATTTGTATTACAATAGCAGAAATATATTTACTGTGGCAACCCCACAGATTGATAAAGGGACGAAGCCAAAAAGAAATGAATGATTACGCATAGATCTTGACAGATGTTTGATATCTCTGACCCTGCTGATTTCACTTTTGCACACATTATACAGTGTCACTGTTTTATCTGCAGCTCCACTGACTGTAAAATGCTTCCACACAGAACATGAATTTTTTTTTTGACTGGTGGAGGACCAAGAAATGGCTCAGCAGCAGTCTCACTCTTTTTGACTTTCTGGGTGCCCAAATGTATATGAGGAGTTTAGAGTTAATAAAAAGTGACTGGAAGCTATGCTAAGGTTAACTAGCCTATAGCATATATCTTGCTGTCTGCAAAAGACAGTAATTTAGACGTACCATATAACTCCCATAAGTGCATACTATTCGACACAACTGCACAAGCATCATTTTAACCTTTATAAACGAACATTAACGTTACTCTGTCATCAGTCTATTGTCTAAATTACCATGCTAACGTTGCGTAAACGGAGCACCCGATTGCAGATGTCAAAAATGCAGCGTAATGGAATATCCCGATCAAACTCCACTTCAACTACGCTACAAGTTTATAAACTGCATCTGGAACCTAATTAAGGTTCAAAAATCTATTTAACAAAAATAGTGATGCAGTAAAGTGTTTTCACTCAGCTGAGCCTTCTCTGTTCCTGTGGAGAAGCTTGTGCCAGACACCTTTTACCTCCGCCCCACCCTCCGACTTGTGACTGAGCCTCTCCCTCTCTCTCTCACTCACTCGTGCGGACATGCACTGGTCTCATGAGGAAATGCTGCTTTTTGATGTTTTTCTTGCTTTATCTTGGATCGATGTCATCTACTTGGATACTATGTCACTTGAATCATCATTTATTCCCATCCACACACCAATCATGGATCTTTCACCAAGATTGTTCAATGTTCAGTTCTTTCTTGAATTATCTTAACCAGCATTTTGAATCCTCTTCATCTTTTTTTGTAGACCAAAATATACCACTGTCTTAAACCTAACACTAACCACAAGGGTTTCTTAACCAATCCTAAACAACTTCTCAAGCAACAAATCATTTTTTAAAGCATTGAAGGAAAATTGACTAAACCATGTCTACCCTTAAGTCAAACTAATTGTATATAACAACCTACCCTCAAACTTAACCCTAAAACCAGATGTTTTCTAACTGAAGAACATAAACTATTTTAACACACAACCCTAAACAAAATCTGGTCATTTTCTTAAGTTGAGAACATTACCCCTACTGAACTCTACCCCTATTATACTGAATTAGTAGTTAATTATTAATATAATAATATATTATTATAATATATAAATCTAGGGGTAGTCAACTAGGGGTAGTCAACTAGGGGTAGTCAACTAGGGGTAGTCAACTAGGGGTAGTCAACTAGGGGTAGTCAACTAGGGGTAGTCAACTAGGGGTAGTCAACTAGGGGTAGTCAACTAGGGGTAGTCAACTAGGGGTAGTCAACTAGGGGTAGTCAACTAGGGGTAGTCAACTAGGGGTAGTCAACTAGGGGTAGTCAACTAGGGGTAGTCAACTAGGGGTAGTCAACTAGGGGTAGTCAACTAGGGGTAGTCAACTAGGGGTAGTCAACTAGGGGTAGTCAACTAGGGGTAGTCAACTAGGGGTAGTCAACTAGGGGTAGTCAACTAGGGGTAGTCAACTAGGGGTAGTCAACTAGGGGTAGTCAACTAGGGGTAGTCAACTAGGGGTAGTCAACTAGGGGTAGTCAACTAGGGGTAGTCAACTAGGGGTAGTCAACTAGGGGTAGTCAACTAGGGGTAGTCAACTAGGGGTAGTCAACTAGGGGTAGTCAACTAGGGGTAGTCAACTAGGGGTAGTCAACTAGGGGTAGTCAACTAGGGGTAGTCAACTAGGGGTAGTCAACTAGGGGTAGTCAACTAGGGGTAGTCAACTAGGGGTAGTCAACTAGGGGTAGTCAACTAGGGGTAGTCAACTAGGGGTAGTCAACTAGGGGTAGTCAACTAGGGGTAGTCAACTAGGGGTAGTCAACTAGGGGTAGTCAACTAGGGGTAGTCAACTAGGGGTAGTCAACTAGGGGTAGTCAACTAGGGGTAGTCAACTAGGGGTAGTCAACTAGGGGTAGTCAACTAGGGGTAGTCAACTAGGGGTAGTCAACTAGGGGTAGTCAACTAGGGTAGTCAACTAGGGGTAGTCAACTAGGGGTAGTCAACTAGGGGTAGTCAACTAGGGGTAGTCAACTAGGGGTAGTCAACTAGGGGTAGTCAACTAGGGGTAGTCAACTAGGGGTAGTCAACTAGGGGTAGTCAACTAGGGGTAGTCAACTAGGGGTAGTCAACTAGGGGTAGTCAACTAGGGGTAGTCAACTAGGGGTAGTCAACTAGGGGTAGTCAACTAGGGGTAGTCAACTAGGGGTAGTCAACTAGGGGTAGTCAACTAGGGGTAGTCAACTAGGGGTAGTCAACTAGGGGTAGTCAACTAGGGGTAGTCAACTAGGGGTAGTCAACTAGGGGTAGTCAACTAGGGGTAGTCAACTAGGGGTAGTCAACTAGGGGTAGTCAACTAGGGGTAGTCAACTAGGGGTAGTCAACTAGGGTAGTCAACTAGGGGTAGTCAACTAGGGGTAGTCAACTAGGGGTAGTCAACTAGGGGTAGTCAACTAGGGGTAGTCAACTAGGGGTAGTCAACTAGGGGTAGTCAACTAGGGGTAGTCAACTAGGGGTAGTCAACTAGGGGTAGTCAACTAGGGGTAGTCAACTAGGGGTAGTCAACTAGGGGTAGTCAACTAGGGGTAGTCAACTAGGGGTAGTCAACTAGGGGTAGTCAACTAGGGGTAGTCAACTAGGGGTAGTCAACTAGGGGTAGTCAACTAGGGGTAGTCAACTAGGGGTAGTCAACTAGGGGTAGTCAACTAGGGGTAGTCAACTAGGGGTAGTCAACTAGGGGTAGTCAACTAGGGGTAGTCAACTAGGGGTAGTCAACTAGGGGTAGTCAACTAGGGGTAGTCAACTAGGGGTAGTCAACTAGGGGTAGTCAACTAGGGGTAGTCAACTAGGGGTAGTCAACTAGGGGTAGTCAACTAGGGGTAGTCAACTAGGGGTAGTCAACTAGGGGTAGTCAACTAGGGGTAGTCAACTAGGGGTAGTCAACTAGGGGTAGTCAACTAGGGGTAGTCAACTAGGGGTAGTCAACTAGGGGTAGTCAACTAGGGGTAGTCAACTAGGGGTAGTCAACTAGGGGTAGTCAACTAGGGGTAGTCAACTAGGGGTAGTCAACTAGGGGTAGTCAACTAGGGGTAGTCAACTAGGGGTAGTCAACTAGGGGTAGTCAACTAGGGGTAGTCAACTAGGGGTAGTCAACTAGGGGTAGTCAACTAGGGGTAGTCAACTAGGGGTAGTCAACTAGGGGTAGTCAACTAGGGGTAGTCAACTAGGGGTAGTCAACTAGGGGTAGTCAACTAGGGGTAGTCAACTAGGGGTAGTCAACTAGGGGTAGTCAACTAGGGGTAGTCAACTAGGGGTAGTCAACTAGGGGTAGTCAACTAGGGGTAGTCAACTAGGGGTAGTCAACTAGGGGTAGTCAACTAGGGGTAGTCAACTAGGGGTAGTCAACTAGGGGTAGTCAACTAGGGGTAGTCAACTAGGGGTAGTCAACTAGGGGTAGTCAACTAGGGGTAGTCAACTAGGGGTAGTCAACTAGGGGTAGTCAACTAGGGGTAGTCAACTAGGGGTAGTCAACTAGGGGTAGTCAACTAGGGGTAGTCAACTAGGGGTAGTCAACTAGGGGTAGTCAACTAGGGGTAGTCAACTAGGGGTAGTCAACTAGGGGTAGTCAACTAGGGGTAGTCAACTAGGGGTAGTCAACTAGGGGTAGTCAACTAGGGGTAGTCAACTAGGGGTAGTCAACTAGGGGTAGTCAACTAGGGGTAGTCAACTAGGGGTAGTCAACTAGGGGTAGTCAACTAGGGGTAGTCAACTAGGGGTAGTCAACTAGGGGTAGTCAACTAGGGGTAGTCAACTAGGGGTAGTCAACTAGGGGTAGTCAACTAGGGGTAGTCAACTAGGGGTAGTCAACTAGGGGTAGTCAACTAGGGGTAGTCAACTAGGGGTAGTCAACTAGGGGTAGTCAACTAGGGGTAGTCAACTAGGGGTAGTCAACTAGGGGTAGTCAACTAGGGGTAGTCAACTAGGGGTAGTCAACTAGGGGTAGTCAACTAGGGGTAGTCAACTAGGGGTAGTCAACTAGGGGTAGTCAACTAGGGGTAGTCAACTAGGGGTAGTCAACTAGGGGTAGTCAACTAGGGGTAGTCAACTAGGGGTAGTCAACTAGGGGTAGTCAACTAGGGGTAGTCAACTAGGGGTAGTCAACTAGGGGTAGTCAACTAGGGGTAGTCAACTAGGGGTAGTCAACTAGGGGTAGTCAACTAGGGGTAGTCAACTAGGGGTAGTCAACTAGGGGTAGTCAACTAGGGGTAGTCAACTAGGGGTAGTCAACTAGGGGTAGTCAACTAGGGGTAGTCAACTAGGGGTAGTCAACTAGGGGTAGTCAACTAGGGGTAGTCAACTAGGGGTAGTCAACTAGGGGTAGTCAACTAGGGGTAGTCAACTAGGGGTAGTCAACTAGGGGTAGTCAACTAGGGGTAGTCAACTAGGGGTAGTCAACTAGGGGTAGTCAACTAGGGGTAGTCAACTAGGGGTAGTCAACTAGGGGTAGTCAACTAGGGGTAGTCAACTAGGGGTAGTCAACTAGGGGTAGTCAACTAGGGGTAGTCAACTAGGGGTAGTCAACTAGGGGTAGTCAACTAGGGGTAGTCAACTAGGGGTAGTCAACTAGGGGTAGTCAACTAGGGGTAGTCAACTAGGGGTAGTCAACTAGGGGTAGTCAACTAGGGGTAGTCAACTAGGGGTAGTCAACTAGGGGTAGTCAACTAGGGGTAGTCAACTAGGGGTAGTCAACTAGGGGTAGTCAACTAGGGGTAGTCAACTAGGGGTAGTCAACTAGGGGTAGTCAACTAGGGGTAGTCAACTAGGGGTAGTCAACTAGGGGTAGTCAACTAGGGGTAGTCAACTAGGGGTAGTCAACTAGGGGTAGTCAACTAGGGGTAGTCAACTAGGGGTAGTCAACTAGGGGTAGTCAACTAGGGGTAGTCAACTAGGGGTAGTCAACTAGGGGTAGTCAACTAGGGGTAGTCAACTAGGGGTAGTCAACTAGGGGTAGTCAACTAGGGGTAGTCAACTAGGGGTAGTCAACTAGGGGTAGTCAACTAGGGGTAGTCAACTAGGGGTAGTCAACTAGGGGTAGTCAACTAGGGGTAGTCAACTAGGGGTAGTCAACTAGGGGTAGTCAACTAGGGGTAGTCAACTAGGGGTAGTCAACTAGGGGTAGTCAACTAGGGGTAGTCAACTAGGGGTAGTCAACTAGGGGTAGTCAACTAGGGGTAGTCAACTAGGGGTAGTCAACTAGGGGTAGTCAACTAGGGGTAGTCAACTAGGGGTAGTCAACTAGGGGTAGTCAACTAGGGGTAGTCAACTAGGGGTAGTCAACTAGGGGTAGTCAACTAGGGGTAGTCAACTAGGGGTAGTCAACTAGGGGTAGTCAACTAGGGGTAGTCAACTAGGGGTAGTCAACTAGGGGTAGTCAACTAGGGGTAGTCAACTAGGGGTAGTCAACTAGGGGTAGTCAACTAGGGGTAGTCAACTAGGGGTAGTCAACTAGGGGTAGTCAACTAGGGGTAGTCAACTAGGGGTAGTCAACTAGGGGTAGTCAACTAGGGGTAGTCAACTAGGGGTAGTCAACTAGGGGTAGTCAACTAGGGGTAGTCAACTAGGGGTAGTCAACTAGGGGTAGTCAACTAGGGGTAGTCAACTAGGGGTAGTCAACTAGGGGTAGTCAACTAGGGGTAGTCAACTAGGGGTAGTCAACTAGGGGTAGTCAACTAGGGGTAGTCAACTAGGGGTAGTCAACTAGGGGTAGTCAACTAGGGGTAGTCAACTAGGGGTAGTCAACTAGGGGTAGTCAACTAGGGGTAGTCAACTAGGGGTAGTCAACTAGGGGTAGTCAACTAGGGGTAGTCAACTAGGGGTAGTCAACTAGGGGTAGTCAACTAGGGGTAGTCAACTAGGGGTAGTCAACTAGGGGTAGTCAACTAGGGGTAGTCAACTAGGGGTAGTCAACTAGGGGTAGTCAACTAGGGGTAGTCAACTAGGGGTAGTCAACTAGGGGTAGTCAACTAGGGGTAGTCAACTAGGGGTAGTCAACTAGGGGTAGTCAACTAGGGGTAGTCAACTAGGGGTAGTCAACTAGGGGTAGTCAACTAGGGGTAGTCAACTAGGGGTAGTCAACTAGGGGTAGTCAACTAGGGGTAGTCAACTAGGGGTAGTCAACTAGGGGTAGTCAACTAGGGGTAGTCAACTAGGGGTAGTCAACTAGGGGTAGTCAACTAGGGGTAGTCAACTAGGGGTAGTCAACTAGGGGTAGTCAACTAGGGGTAGTCAACTAGGGGTAGTCAACTAGGGGTAGTCAACTAGGGGTAGTCAACTAGGGGTAGTCAACTAGGGGTAGTCAACTAGGGGTAGTCAACTAGGGGTAGTCAACTAGGGGTAGTCAACTAGGGGTAGTCAACTAGGGGTAGTCAACTAGGGGTAGTCAACTAGGGGTAGTCAACTAGGGGTAGTCAACTAGGGGTAGTCAACTAGGGGTAGTCAACTAGGGGTAGTCAACTAGGGGTAGTCAACTAGGGGTAGTCAACTAGGGGTAGTCAACTAGGGGTAGTCAACTAGGGGTAGTCAACTAGGGGTAGTCAACTAGGGGTAGTCAACTAGGGGTAGTCAACTAGGGGTAGTCAACTAGGGGTAGTCAACTAGGGGTAGTCAACTAGGGGTAGTCAACTAGGGGTAGTCAACTAGGGGTAGTCAACTAGGGGTAGTCAACTAGGGGTAGTCAACTAGGGGTAGTCAACTAGGGGTAGTCAACTAGGGGTAGTCAACTAGGGGTAGTCAACTAGGGGTAGTCAACTAGGGGTAGTCAACTAGGGGTAGTCAACTAGGGGTAGTCAACTAGGGGTAGTCAACTAGGGGTAGTCAACTAGGGGTAGTCAACTAGGGGTAGTCAACTAGGGGTAGTCAACTAGGGGTAGTCAACTAGGGGTAGTCAACTAGGGGTAGTCAACTAGGGGTAGTCAACTAGGGGTAGTCAACTAGGGGTAGTCAACTAGGGGTAGTCAACTAGGGGTAGTCAACTAGGGGTAGTCAACTAGGGGTAGTCAACTAGGGGTAGTCAACTAGGGGTAGTCAACTAGGGGTAGTCAACTAGGGGTAGTCAACTAGGGGTAGTCAACTAGGGGTAGTCAACTAGGGGTAGTCAACTAGGGGTAGTCAACTAGGGGTAGTCAACTAGGGGTAGTCAACTAGGGGTAGTCAACTAGGGGTAGTCAACTAGGGGTAGTCAACTAGGGGTAGTCAACTAGGGGTAGTCAACTAGGGGTAGTCAACTAGGGGTAGTCAACTAGGGGTAGTCAACTAGGGGTAGTCAACTAGGGGTAGTCAACTAGGGGTAGTCAACTAGGGGTAGTCAACTAGGGGTAGTCAACTAGGGGTAGTCAACTAGGGGTAGTCAACTAGGGGTAGTCAACTAGGGGTAGTCAACTAGGGGTAGTCAACTAGGGGTAGTCAACTAGGGGTAGTCAACTAGGGGTAGTCAACTAGGGGTAGTCAACTAGGGGTAGTCAACTAGGGGTAGTCAACTAGGGGTAGTCAACTAGGGGTAGTCAACTAGGGGTAGTCAACTAGGGGTAGTCAACTAGGGGTAGTCAACTAGGGGTAGTCAACTAGGGGTAGTCAACTAGGGGTAGTCAACTAGGGGTAGTCAACTAGGGGTAGTCAACTAGGGGTAGTCAACTAGGGGTAGTCAACTAGGGGTAGTCAACTAGGGGTAGTCAACTAGGGGTAGTCAACTAGGGGTAGTCAACTAGGGGTAGTCAACTAGGGGTAGTCAACTAGGGGTAGTCAACTAGGGGTAGTCAACTAGGGGTAGTCAACTAGGGGTAGTCAACTAGGGGTAGTCAACTAGGGGTAGTCAACTAGGGGTAGTCAACTAGGGGTAGTCAACTAGGGGTAGTCAACTAGGGGTAGTCAACTAGGGGTAGTCAACTAGGGGTAGTCAACTAGGGGTAGTCAACTAGGGGTAGTCAACTAGGGGTAGTCAACTAGGGGTAGTCAACTAGGGGTAGTCAACTAGGGGTAGTCAACTAGGGGTAGTCAACTAGGGGTAGTCAACTAGGGGTAGTCAACTAGGGGTAGTCAACTAGGGGTAGTCAACTAGGGGTAGTCAACTAGGGGTAGTCAACTAGGGGTAGTCAACTAGGGGTAGTCAACTAGGGGTAGTCAACTAGGGGTAGTCAACTAGGGGTAGTCAACTAGGGGTAGTCAACTAGGGGTAGTCAACTAGGGGTAGTCAACTAGGGGTAGTCAACTAGGGGTAGTCAACTAGGGGTAGTCAACTAGGGGTAGTCAACTAGGGGTAGTCAACTAGGGGTAGTCAACTAGGGGTAGTCAACTAGGGGTAGTCAACTAGGGGTAGTCAACTAGGGGTAGTCAACTAGGGGTAGTCAACTAGGGGTAGTCAACTAGGGGTAGTCAACTAGGGGTAGTCAACTAGGGGTAGTCAACTAGGGGTAGTCAACTAGGGGTAGTCAACTAGGGGTAGTCAACTAGGGGTAGTCAACTAGGGGTAGTCAACTAGGGGTAGTCAACTAGGGGTAGTCAACTAGGGGTAGTCAACTAGGGGTAGTCAACTAGGGGTAGTCAACTAGGGGTAGTCAACTAGGGGTAGTCAACTAGGGGTAGTCAACTAGGGGTAGTCAACTAGGGGTAGTCAACTAGGGGTAGTCAACTAGGGGTAGTCAACTAGGGGTAGTCAACTAGGGGTAGTCAACTAGGGGTAGTCAACTAGGGGTAGTCAACTAGGGGTAGTCAACTAGGGGTAGTCAACTAGGGGTAGTCAACTAGGGGTAGTCAACTAGGGGTAGTCAACTAGGGGTAGTCAACTAGGGGTAGTCAACTAGGGGTAGTCAACTAGGGGTAGTCAACTAGGGGTAGTCAACTAGGGGTAGTCAACTAGGGGTAGTCAACTAGGGGTAGTCAACTAGGGGTAGTCAACTAGGGGTAGTCAACTAGGGGTAGTCAACTAGGGGTAGTCAACTAGGGGTAGTCAACTAGGGGTAGTCAACTAGGGGTAGTCAACTAGGGGTAGTCAACTAGGGGTAGTCAACTAGGGGTAGTCAACTAGGGGTAGTCAACTAGGGGTAGTCAACTAGGGGTAGTCAACTAGGGGTAGTCAACTAGGGGTAGTCAACTAGGGGTAGTCAACTAGGGGTAGTCAACTAGGGGTAGTCAACTAGGGGTAGTCAACTAGGGGTAGTCAACTAGGGGTAGTCAACTAGGGTTAGGGTTAGGGTTAGGGTTAGGGTTAGGGTTAGGGTTAGGGTTAGGGTTAGGGTTAGGGTTAGGGTTAGGGTTAGGGTTAGGGTTAGGGTTAGGGTTAGGGTTAGGGTTAGGGTTAGGGTTAGGGTTAGGGTTAGGGTTAGGGTTAGGGTTAGGGTTAGGGTTAGGGTTAGGGTTAGGGTTAGGGTTAGGGTTAGGGTTAGGGTTAGGGTTAGGGTTAGGGTTAGGGTTAGGGTTAGGGTTAGGGTTAGGGTTAGGGTTAGGGTTAGGGTTAGGGTTAGGGTTAGGGTTAGGGTTAGGGTTAGGGTTAGGGTTAGGGTTAGGGTTAGGGTTAGGGTTAGGGTTAGGGTTAGGGTTAGGGTTAGGGTTAGGGTTAGGGTTAGGGTTAGGGTTAGGGTTAGGGTTAGGGTTAGGGTTAGGGTTAGGGTTAGGGTTAGGGTTAGGGTTAGGGTTAGGGTTAGGGTTAGGGTTAGGGTTAGGGTTAGGGTTAGGGTTAGGGTTAGGGTTAGGGTTAGGGTTAGGGTTAGGGTTAGGGTTAGGGTTAGGGTTAGGGTTAGGGTTAGGGTTAGGGTTAGGGTTAGGGTTAGGGTTAGGGTTAGGGTTAGGGTTAGGGTTAGGGTTAGGGTTAGGGTTAGGGTTAGGGTTAGGGTTAGGGTTAGGGTTAGGGTTAGGGTTAGGGTTAGGGTTAGGGTTAGGGTTAGGGTTAGGGTTAGGGTTAGGGTTAGGGTTAGGGTTAGGGTTAGGGTTAGGGTTAGGGTTAGGGTTAGGGTTAGGGTTAGGGTTAGGGTTAGGGTTAGGGTTAGGGTTAGGGTTAGGGTTAGGGTTAGGGTTAGGGTTAGGGTTAGGGTTAGGGTTAGGGTTAGGGTTAGGGTTAGGGTTAGGGTTAGGGTTAGGGTTAGGGTTAGGGTTAGGGTTAGGGTTAGGGTTAGGGTTAGGGTTAGGGTTAGGGTTAGGGTTAGGGTTAGGGTTAGGGTTAGGGTTAGGGTTAGGGTTAGGGTTAGGGTTAGGGTTAGGGTTAGGGTTAGGGTTAGGGTTAGGGTTAGGGTTAGGGTTAGGGTTAGGGTTAGGGTTAGGGTTAGGGTTAGGGTTAGGGTTAGGGTTAGGGTTAGGGTTAGGGTTAGGGTTAGGGTTAGGGTTAGGGTTAGGGTTAGGGTTAGGGTTAGGGTTAGGGTTAGGGTTAGGGTTAGGGTTAGGGTTAGGGTTAGGGTTAGGGTTAGGGTTAGGGTTAGGGTTAGGGTTAGGGTTAGGGTTAGGGTTAGGGTTAGGGTTAGGGTTAGGGTTAGGGTTAGGGTTAGGGTTAGGGTTAGGGTTAGGGTTAGGGTTAGGGTTAGGGTTAGGGTTAGGGTTAGGGTTAGGGTTAGGGTTAGGGTTAGGGTTAGGGTTAGGGTTAGGGTTAGGGTTAGGGTTAGGGTTAGGGTTAGGGTTAGGGTTAGGGTTAGGGTTAGGGTTAGGGTTAGGGTTAGGGTTAGGGTTAGGGTTAGGGTTAGGGTTAGGGTTAGGGTTAGGGTTAGGGTTAGGGTTAGGGTTAGGGTTAGGGTTAGGGTTAGGGTTAGGGTTAGGGTTAGGGTTAGGGTTAGGGTTAGGGTTAGGGTTAGGGTTAGGGTTAGGGTTAGGGTTAGGGTTAGGGTTAGGGTTAGGGTTAGGGTTAGGGTTAGGGTTAGGGTTAGGGTTAGGGTTAGGGTTAGGGTTAGGGTTAGGGTTAGGGTTAGGGTTAGGGTTAGGGTTAGGGTTAGGGTTAGGGTTAGGGTTAGGGTTAGGGTTAGGGTTAGGGTTAGGGTTAGGGTTAGGGTTAGGGTTAGGGTTAGGGTTAGGGTTAGGGTTAGGGTTAGGGTTAGGGTTAGGGTTAGGGTTAGGGTTAGGGTTAGGGTTAGGGTTAGGGTTAGGGTTAGGGTTAGGGTTAGGGTTAGGGTTAGGGTTAGGGTTAGGGTTAGGGTTAGGGTTAGGGTTAGGGTTAGGGTTAGGGTTAGGGTTAGGGTTAGGGTTAGGGTTAGGGTTAGGGTTAGGGTTAGGGTTAGGGTTAGGGTTAGGGTTAGGGTTAGGGTTAGGGTTAGGGTTA
>NC_141040.1:0-5000 GCF_052040795.2 Danio rerio
AACCCTAACCTAACCCTAACCCTACCCTAACCCTAACCCTAACCCTAACCCTAACCCTAACCCTAACCCTAACCCTAACCCTAACCCTAACCCTAACCCTAACCCTAACCCTAACCCTAACCGAGACTAACCCAAACCCTAACCCTAACCCTAACCCTAACCCTAACCCTAACCCTAACCCTAACCCTAACCCTAACCCTAACCCTAACCCTAACCTAACCTAAACCTAACCCTAACCCTAACCCTAACCCTAACCCTAACCCTAACCCTAACCCTAACCCTAACCCTAACCCTAACCCTAACCCTAACCCTAACCCTAACCCTAACCCTAACCTAACCCTAACCCTAACCCTAACCCTAACCCTAACCCTAACCCTAACCCTAACCCTAACCCTAACCCTAACCCTAACCCTAACCCTAACCCTAACCCTAACCCTAACCCTAACCCTAACCCTAACCCTAACCCTAACCCTAACCTAACCCTAACCCTAACCTAACCCTAACCCTAACCCTAACCCTAACCCTAACCCTAACCTAACCCTAACCCTAACCCTAACCCTAACCCTAACCCTAACCTAACCCTAACCCTAACCCTAACCCTAACCCTAACCCTAACCCTAACCCTAACCCTAACCCTAACCCTAACCCTAACCCTAACCCTAACCCTAACCCTAACCCTAACCCTAACCCTAACCTAACCCTAACCCTAACCCTAACCCTAACCCTAACCCTAACCCTAACCCTAACCCTAACCCTAACCCTAACCCTAACCCTAACCCTAACCCTAACCCTAACCCTAACCCTAACCCTAACCCTAACCCTAACCCTAACCCTAACCCTAACCCTAACCCTAACCCTAACCCTAACCCTAACCTAACCCTAACCCTAAACCCTAACCCTAACCCTAACCCTAACCCTAACCCTAACCCTAACCCTAACCCTAACCCTAACCCTAACCCTAACCCTAACCCTAACCCTAACCCTAACCCTAACCCTAACCCTAACCCTAACCCTAACCCTAACCCTAACCCTAACCCTAACCCTAACCCTAACCCTAACCCTAACCCTAACCCTAACCCTAACCCTAACCCTAACCCTAACCCTAACCCTAACCCTAACCCTAACCCTAACCCTAACCCTAACCCTAACCCTAACCCTAACCCTAACCCTAACCCTAACCCTAACCCTAACCCTAACCCTAACCCAACCTAACCCTAACCCTAACCCTAACCCTAACCCTAACCCTAACCCTAACCCTAACCCTAACCCTAACCCTAACCCTAACCCTAACCCTAACCCTAACCCTAACCCTAACCCTAACCCTAACCCTAACCCTAACCCTAACCCTAACCCTAACCCTAACCCTACCCTAACCCTAACCCTAACCCTAACCCTAACCCTAACCCTAACCCTAACCCTAACCCTAACCCTAACCCTAACCTAACCCTAACCCTAACCCTAACCCTAACCCTAACCCTAACCCTAACCCTAACCCTACCCTAACCCTAACCCTAACCCTAACCCTAACCCTAACCCTAACCCTAACCTAACCCTAACCCTAACCCTAACCCTAACCCTAACCCTAACCCTAACCCTAACCCTAACCCTAACCCTAACCCTAACCCTAACCCTAACCTAACCCTAACCCTAACCACCCTAACCCTAACCCTAACCCTAACCCTAACCCTAACCCTAACCCTAACCCTAACCCTAACCCTAACCCTAACCCTAACCCTAACCCTAACCCTAACCCTAACCCTAACCCTAACCCTAACCCTAACCCTAACCCTAACCCTAACCCTAACCCTAACCCTAACCCTAACCCTAACCCTAACCCTAACCCTAACCCTAACCCTAACCCTAACCCTAACCCTAACCCTAACCCTAACCCTAACCCTAACCCTAACCCTAACCCTAACCCTAACCCTAACCCTAACCCTAACCCTAACCCTACCCTAACCCTAACCCTAACCCTAACCCTAACCCTAACCCTAACCCTAACCCTAACCCTAACCCTAACCCTAACCCTAACCCTAACCCTAACCCTAACCCTAACCCTAACCCTAACCCTAACCCTAACCCTAACCCTAACCCTAACCCTAACCCTAACCCTAACCCTAACCCTAACCCTAACCCTAACCTAACCCTAACCCTAACCCTAACCCTAACCCTAACCCTAACCCTAACCCTAACCCTAACCCTAACCCTAACCCTAACCCTAACCCTAACCCTAACCCTAACCCTAACCTAACCCTAACCCTAACCCTAACCCTAACCCTAACCTAACCCTAACCCTAACCCTAACCTAACCCTAACCCTAACCCTAACCCTAACCCTAACCCTAACCCTAACCCTAACCCTAACCCTAACCCTAACCCTAACCCTAACCCTAACCCTAACCCTAACCCTAACCCTAACCCTAACCCTAACCCTAACCCTAACCCTAACCCTAACCCTAACCCTAACCCTAACCCTAACCCTAACCCTAACCCTAACCCTAACCCTAACCCTAACCCTAACCTAACCCTAACCCTAACCCTAACCCTAACCCTAACCCTAACCCTAACCCTAACCCTAACCCTAACCCTAACCCTAACCCTAACCCTAACCCTAACCCTAACCCTAACCCTAACCCTAACCCTAACCCTAACCCTAACCCTAACCCTACCCTAACCCTAACCCTAACCCTAACCCTAACCCTAACCCTAACCCTAACCCTAACCCTAACCCTAACCCTAACCCTAACCCTAACCCTAACCCTAACCCTAACCCTAACCCTAACCCTAACCTAACCCTAACCCTAACCCTAACCCTAACCCTAACCCTAACCCTAACCCTAACCCTAACCCTAACCCTAACCCTAACCCTAACCCTAACCCTAACCCTAACCCTAACCCTAACCCTAACCCTAACCCTAACCCTAACCCTAACCCTAACCCTAACCCTAACCCTAACCCTAACCCTAACCCTAACCCTAACCCTAACCCTAACCCTAACCCTAACCCTAACCCTAACCCTAACCCTAACCCTAACCCTAACCCTAACCCTAACCCTAACCCTAACCCTAACCCTAACCCTAACCCTAACCCTAACCCTAACCCTAACCCTAACCCTAACCCTAACCCTAACCCTAACCCTAACCCTAACCCTAACCCTAACCCTAACCCTAACCCTAACCCTAACCCTAACCCTAACCCTAACCCTAACCCTAACCCTAACCCTAACCTAACCCTAACCCTAACCCTAACCCTAACCCTAACCCTAACCCTAACCCCTAACCCTAACCCTAACCCTAACCCTAACCCTAACCCTAACCTAACCCTAACCCTAACCCTAACCCTAACCCTAACCCTAACCCTAACCCTAACCCTAACCCTAACCCTAACCCTAACCCTAACCCTAACCCTAACCCTAACCCTAACCCTAACCCTAACCCTAACCCTAACCCTAACCCTAACCCTAACCCTAACCCTAACCCTACCCTAACCCTAACCCTAACCCTAACCCTAACCCTAACCCTAACCCTAACCCTAACCCTAACCCTAACCCTAACCCTAACCCTAACCCTAACCCTAACCCTAACCCTAACCCTAACCCTAACCCTAACCCTAACCCTAACCCTAACCCTAACCCTAACCCTAACCCTAACCCTAACCCTAACCCTACCCTAACCCTAACCCTAACCCTAACCCTAACCCTAACCCTAACCCTAACCCTAACCCTAACCCTAACCCTAACCCTAACCCTAACCCTAACCCTAACCCTAACCCTAACCCTAACCCTAACCCTAACCTAACCCTAACCCTAACCCTAACCCTAACCCTAACCCTAACCCTAACCCTAACCCTACCCTAACCCTAACCCTAACCCTAACCCTAACCCTAACCCTAACCTAACCCTAACCCTAACCCTAACCCTAACCCTAACCCTAACCTAACCCTAACCCTAACCCTAACCCTAACCCTAACCCTAACCTAACCCTAACCCTAACCCTAACCCTAACCTAACCCTAACCTAACCCTAACCCTAACCCTAACCCTAACCCTAACCCTAACCCTAACCCTAACCCTAACCCTAACCCTAACCCTAACCCTAACCCTAACCCTAACCCTAACCCTAACCCTAACCCTAACCCTAACCCTAACCCTAACCCTAACCCTAACCCTAACCCTAACCCTAACCCTAACCCTAACCCTAACCCTAACCCTAACCCTAACCCTAACCCTAACCCTAACCCTAACCCTAACCCTAACCCTAACCCTAACCCTAACCCTAACCTAACCCTAACCCTAACCTAACCCTAACCCTAACCCTAACCCTAACCCTAACCCTAACCCTAACCTAACCCTAACCCTAACCCTAACCTAACCCTAACCCTAACCCTAACCCTAACCCTAACCCTAACCCTAACCCTAACCCTAACCTAACCCTAACCCTAACCCTAACCCTAACCCTAACCCTAACCCTAACCCTAACCCTAACCCTAACCCTAACCCTAACCCTAACCCTAACCCTAACCCTAACCCTAACCCTAACCCTAACCCTAACCCTAACCCTAACCCTAACCCTAACCCTAACCCTAACCCTAACCTAACCCTAACCCTAACCCTAACCCTAACCCTAACCCTAACCCTAACCCTAACCCTAACCCTAACCCTAACCCTAACCCTAACCCTAACCCTAACCCTAACCCTAACCCTAACCTAACCCTAACCCTAACCCTAACCCTAACCCTAACCCTAACCCTAACCCTAACCCTAACCCTAACCCTAACCCTAACCCTAACCCTAACCCTAACCCTAACCCTAACCCTAACCCTAACCCTAACCCTAACCCTAACCCTAACCCTAACCCTAACCCTAACCCTAACCCTGGCTGGATGGCCGGGGGGGGCTCACCTCCTGCCTCACCCCGGCTAGACCCTCCCGAGGCCGGGGAACATCCACCGCCAACCCTAACCCCCACCACCACCGGAACCCGTTCTCCAGCCGGTCCCGGGG
>NC_141040.1:10000-12500 GCF_052040795.2 Danio rerio
ACAGACAGACAGACAGACAGACAGACAGACAGACAGACAGACGGACAAATAACGAATCAAAGGACACCTCATTCATGCAAATTGGACCTACCGTTCAAGAGATACAGCCCTTTTAGTCTGGACCAATCAGATCCAATATGCTAATGAGGGTGAAACATAATGAGGGTGAAACTCGTTTTGACACCTATACCTATATGCAGCCTTGACCCTAACCCTCCTCAAACCCCCATCCCAAAACCCCCAACCCCCACCACATGGCCCTTAACCCCTTAACCCCAAGACGATAACCCTAAACACAGAGAGACCGAATGACCCCAAAACCCCCACCCTGACCCTAACCCTACACGTGGCCCTCGTTAGCGCCCCCCGGTGGTGTTCGTTTCCGCTAAACCCCAGACCCCATTTAGCAAGAACGAACACTCTGACTAACCCCTAACCCAAACCCTAGCCCTGACCCTAACCCTACACGTGGCCCGGCCTGGCTGGCTGGCTAGCTGGCCGGCCAGGGCTTGCCTGGCCTGGGCTGGGCAGGCCTGGCTGACTGGGCTGGGCTGGGCTGGGCTGGGCTGGGCTGGGCTGGGCTGGGCTGGCCGGCTGGGGCTTGCCTGGCCTGGGCTGGCTGGCTGGCTGACTGGGCTGGGCTGGCCGGCCGGGGCTTGCCTGGCCTGGGCTGACTGGGCTGGCTGGCTGGCTGGCTGACTGAGCTGGGCTGGGCTGGGCTGGGCTGGGCTGGGCTGGGCTGGGCTGGGCTGGGCTGGCTGGCTGGCTGGCTGGCTGGCTGACTGGGCTGGGCTGGGCTGGGCTGGGCTGGGCTGGGCTGGGCTGGGCTGGGCTGGGCTGGGCTGGCCGGCCGGGGCTTGCCTGGCCTGGGCTGGGCTGGGCTGGCCGGCCGGGGCTTGCCTGGCCTGGGCTGACTGGGCTGGGCTGGGCAGGGCTGGCTGGCTGGCTGGCCTGGGCTGGCCGGCTGGGGCTTGCCTGGCCTGGGCTGGCTGGCTGGCTGACTGGGCTGGGCTGGCTGGCCGGGGCTTGGCTGGCCGGGGCTTGCCTGGCCTGGGCTGACTGGGCTGGGCTGGGCTGGGCAGGGCTGGCTGGCTGGCTGGCTGGCCTGGGCTGGCCGGCTGGGGCTTGCCTGGCCTGGGCTGGCTGGCTGGCTGACTGGGCTGGGCTGGCCGGCCGGGGCTGGCCGGCTGGGGCTTGCCTGGCCTGGGCTGGCTGGCTGGCTGACTGGGCTGGGCTGGCCGGCCGGGGCTTGCCTGGCCTGGGCTGACTGGGCTGGGCTGGGCAGGGCTGGCTGGCTGACTGGGCTGGGCTGGCCGGCCGGGGCTTGCCTGGCCTGGGCTGGGCAGGGCTGGCTGGCTGGCTGGCTGGATGGCCGGGGGGGGCTCACCTCCTGCCTCACCCCGGCTAGACCCTCCCGAGGCCGGGGAACATCCACCGCCAACCCTAACCCCCACCACCACCGGAACCCGTTCTCCAGCCGGTCCCGGGGAGCCCAATCTTAAGCCCGGGAACGCTGACTTAGGCAAAACTGCGCCCGCCAGAATCACGTGCCGATGGTCACCCATCCGGCCGAGAGCAGCTGCTGGTGCCCCACCACGGCTTGGGGTTTGAAGCGATTTGGCCGACAGCAGCCGTTGGTGCCCCAACCACCAGGCACCCCTAACCCTCTCCTAGTGCCCGCGAACGAGCCACCCTGGGCGGGCAGAGGGAGACCGGCGCTCGCCCTGGCCCCTGGAGCCAAAGGGAGAACCGACCCGCCTCGACCCCAACCCACAGGCCCCCGGCAGAGCCACCCTGGGCGGGCAGAGGGAGACCGGCGCTCGCCCTGGCCCCTGGAGCCAAAGGGAGAACCGACCCGCCTCGACCCCAACCCACAGGCCCCCGGCAGAGCCACCCTGGGCGGGCAGAGGGAGACCGGCGCTCGCCCTGGCCCCTGGAGCCAAAGGGAGAACCGACCCGCCTCGACCCCAACCCACAGGCCCCCGGCAGAGCCACCCTGGGCGGGCAGAGGGAGACCGGCGCTCGCCCTGGCCCCTGGAGCCAAAGGGAGAACCGACCCCCCTCGACCCCAACCCACAGGCCGCCGCGGGAGCCACCCTGGGCGGGCAGGGATTGTGGAAATTTCCCTTGTCTGATGCCCAAAGGTACCAAGCCCCCCCAACCTCACCCTCCTGGCCGGCAGGGGAGCCTTCGTGGGCGGGCAGGAGCAGTGTGCAAGTCGCCCTGGAGCTGGGCGTTGGAACCTAGTTCAAGCGCCCAAAACCTAAGTCCACTAAATCACGCCTTCTCTGAAACCTCGACGGCAGGTCAGTGATAAAGGGTGGTGGAGTGCAGGACCTCCAGGCGGTGCGGCCTGGCATCCAAGCCCAAAAAGGCACCACCTGCCCGGCTTTGATCGGTCGGTCGCTCGGCCTGGATGTAAGGAGGGGACCGGTGGGTTTTGACACTTCCCTGAACTTTGACCGCGGCTTCAGATGAGGGTGCGGCTGGTGACCCACAA
>NC_141040.1:702500-722500 GCF_052040795.2 Danio rerio
TGTCACTTTAAGTTGTATAGAAGTGTCTTGAAGAATATCTAGTCTAATATTATTTACTGTCATCATGACAAAGAGAAAATAATTCAGTTATTAGAAATGAGTTATTAATAATATTATGATTAGAAATGTGCTGAAGAAATCTGCATCTGCATCTGCTCTCGTTAAACAGAAATTGGGGGAAAAAAGAAACAAGGGGCGAATAATACTGACTTCAACTGTATGTGTATTAGTCTCATTTTTTTATTTATTTATTTATTTATTTATTTATTTATTTATTTATTTATCTACTGATTTATTTATTTATGTATTTAATTATTTTATTTATTTATTCATTTGCTTATTTATTTATTTACTGATTTATTTATTTATTTATTTATTTTATTTATTTATTTATTTGCTTATTTATTTACTGATTTATTTATTTAATTATTTTATTTATTATTTTTAATTTAGTTAGTTAGTTAGTTAGTTAGTTAGTTAGTTAGTTAGTTAGTTAGTTAGTTAGTGTATCTATTTATTATTGGATGTCAATTTTTAGACCTTATTTTTTTATCAATAACTGTTTAATAACACTTTGATTTGATGAATTACTTACCTTCCTGATTAATAATCACATCTCAGATACATTTAAGTGCAATTTTAAAAAAAGAAACATGATTTTAAACCAGTTGAATATAATCTACAACACATTTTCTATTAGTTTTTACTGTAATTTAAGCCAAACACGAACACAGTCCTTTCACAATCTCATCAACAGCCAGAAATAAAACCTCCAAGGAATCAAATAGAGATCTCAGTCTCAGAGAGAGAGATTTTTTTCCCTAAATTTTGAGCACAACTTTAATATTATCATACCTTAGCATAACATTAGCAGACACTTTTGTCTAAAGCGACTTACAATTGAGACATAAACGCAGATTTTTTTTTTTCATTATTTGTATAACAATATTATATATTCACATAAAACCAACATAGGCTCATTCTGAAAGCGTAGCCCTGTGTACAGTTCTGGAGAGCACAAATTATGTGACATATGTACTTGAGTTAAATTGTTAAATAGTCAGCGCCGTCATGATTTGTCAACACGTGAGAATAACAGTCTGTAATAACAAATAAAAGCCATGTTCGTTAAAAACTTGCAGCACATCTCGACAAACTTCACCCTCTGTCTATAGAGAGAGAGAGAGAGAGAGATGGGATGGACGGGGATTATTTAGGAGCGGGGGGTCAAAGGGGGAGGACTGGGCCACTGTTACTGACAATCGGCTCCACACACACACACACACACAGGCACACACACACACACTGACACACACTCATATACTCACTCATGGCAGGAGTCAATCTGTCAGTCAATATCTCAGGATGTGTCTGAGGCGTCCACATGAACACGGTAAGAAACAGACTTTAAGCAAACCTTTTCCTTTCATCTTCTTCTGTTGTCTCTGTTTTTTTCTCTCTCTGATGTCATTTCGCCTTTTTTTTAAAATGATTTACTCGCCTTTCAATGTTCTGGCACTCTTCTGCTCCGGTCTCATCAACTCCTTTTCACTCGTTTAATAATGTCTTGTTTTGTTACCGTACATTTATCTGCCGTTCGCTCATTCCTGTTGTTAATGGCTGCCATTTGACTGTTAATGCTAATACTTTAAATAAACTCAGACGTACCGTCGTTCAGCTATTAATTACCATTTAAAACTCGTACATGTGTAGATGTGATGCAGTAGCTAGCTGTCTGATTAACTGATCATTTACCTCAGTGTACTTTTATGTTTTATTTAATGTTTGAAAGTGATTACAGTACATTTTAGCCTATATATAATAAGTGTGAATCCGTGTTTATTTTAATGAACTGTTCTGAAGGTTGCTTTATAACAGATATATTGACATGCAATGTGCAGACATGTTCAGTACAAAATGATTTTTACTAGTATTGTCTGTAAAGTCAGTGTAACCGTTGATAAAATTAGCTGGGAAACATTTGTGAAACCTATTGCATCCATTTGAACCCTATTTCATTATAATTGAATAATCTGTAGATTTATTTAATATTAGTTTTATGTAGTACTGTAGATTATATATATATGTAATATTGTAATGATAATATATATATACCCTTTATATATACATACATATATATATATATATATATATATATATATATATATATATATATATATATATATATATATATATATATATATATATATATATGTGTGTGTGTGTGTGTGTGTGTGTGTGTGTGTGTGTGTGTGTGTGTGTGTGTGTGTGTGTGTAATATTGTAATAGATAATACGTATATATTAATATGAAATATTGTGATAGATAATAATAAATAAATATATATATATATATATATATATATATATATATATATATATATATATATATATATATATGTATATACACACACACACACACACACACATATATATATATATATATATATATGTGTGTGTGTGTGTGTGTGTGTGTGTGTATGTGTGTGTGTTTGTGTGTGTAATAGATAATACTTATACATTAATATGTAATATTGTAATAGATAATAATAATTTAATTAATTAATAAAAAAAATAATAAATAAATATATATATATATATATATATATATATATATATATATATATATATATATATATGTAATATTGTCTTAGATAATATATATATATATACCCTTTAATATGTAATATTATAATAGATATTGTACACTACTGGTCAAATGTTTGGGGTCAGTATGATTGTTAAATGTTTTAAAATCAGCTTTTCCTGCTCACCAAGGCTGCATTTATTTCATCAAAACACAGTACAAATTGTGAAATGTTATTGCACTAAAAAATAAAAGTAGTTTAGTAGTTCAACTGAAGTTCGACTTCGAAAGTAGTTTATAATTTAATGAAATAATTTGTTACAATGATTTTAAAGGTGAATTATCAGCTTCATTACTCCAGTCTTCAGTCACATGATCTTTCAGAAATTACTTAATAATAATAATTAATATTATTGATGGTAATAGTAATAAAAGCAATAATTACCATAATTACTTCATAATGAGTAATTACTTCATTTGAAACTGCACACAATAAGAAAGCAGTTATTTTAAATTGTAATAAATATGAAACAATTTTTCACATTTATTAAATGCCGCCTTGATGAACAAAATAATTTACTTAAATAAAAAACTGACCCCAAACTTTTGACCGGTGGTGCATATATACACTTTAATAAATCATATATAATTTTGGTCAGCAATAATAAAAACAATTATTTTGCTAACATTAATGTATAATATACACGGTAAAAAATAAAAAGTTGAGTTAACTTAACATTTTAAAGCGATTGGGTGCAAAGAAATTTGAGTTTGTTAATCTTCAGAGGTTGAAGTTTTGCAAAATTATTTTTTCAAGTTGACAGAAACGGCTTGTTTAAGTCAAGTATACTTTATTGAATAATTTGGCACAACATCAAGCACTGAAGATTAATAAACTCAAACTTTCTTTGCAGCCAATCGCTTTAAACTTTTAAGTTACCTCCACTTTTTTTTTTTTTTTTTACAGTGGTAAACGCTCAAGTAAAGAAATCTAGATTCAAAGTCTCCTGCACTGAATTTTTTACTTTCATTGAACAAACATTTTTTTCCCTGAGATGTTTTGCGGCTGGAAGGGCATCCACTGCGTAAAAACTTGCTGGATAAGTTGGCGGTTCATTCCGCTGTGGCGACCCCAGATAAATGAAGAAACATTTTTATGAGTAAATTCAAGTCTGAGCTCAAAAATATGTCCACCTGACTTAACAATTAACAACACTTAATTTGTTAGCTGGATTTTTTGACGGTGTACTTGTATATTATAATTTTTCAATATAATTGTGATCTTGTTTGTTGTGCATGTAGATTATATACACTTTTGCTTGGTTTACTACTGAAAAGAAACACATTTTTGCAAATATTAAAGAAGAATATTTAAAAAAATACATGTCAACTTTAACATTTCTCAATGTTTTTTTATTTTTTACTATTCTTTTTTAATAGATGTGTATAGTCAGTGTCTGAAAATCTGTCATAAAACCTACAATCTAAAATAAGTTCTGTCGTCTCAGTCCAGATTTAAAGCTTGGCGGTATATTTTTAAGCGTACTTCTTAATATGTTTAATTTATGAATATTTTGCCTCAAACAACTTAGTGTTTCTATCAGATAAAGCAACATTCCTCCTGTTTGAGATGTGAGTTATCACACATATGTTAAGGAGCAACCGTTCACTGGAATAACTAGATTGATGGATTAAGATTATGGGATTGGATTGAGGCCTTTCCTCTATTAATCTCAAACGGTTAGCAACACGCGCTTCAATTCATAATTAGTCAACACTTGAGTACAGCAGCTTATATTAACAAATAAAAGCCATGTTTAAGTTTAAATCTTAGTTAAAAGATGTTATAATCTTCATATGTACAGAAATAAAGCCTAATTTAGCATTAGCGATGTGAATCAGTAGCTCAGCCTATACAGCTGAGGTCAGAATTATTAGCAAATAGTTTTCTTTCTTTTTTTTAAATATTTCCCAAATGATGTTGAACAGATTCAGGAAATGTTCACAGTGTGTCTGATAATATTTGTTCTTCTGGAGAAAGTCTGATTTGTTTTATTTGGGCTAAAATAAAAGCAGTTTTTAATTTTTTAAAGCCATTTTAAGCTCAATATTATTCGCCCCTTCAGCAATATTAGTGTTGGATTGTCTCCAGAACAAACCACTGTTATACAATGACTTGCCTAATTACCCTAACTTTACCCTAATTACCCTAGTGAAGCCTTTACATGTCACTTTAAGCTGTATAGAAGTGTCTTGAAGAATATCTAGTCTAATATTATGTGCTGTCATCATGACAAAGAGAAAATAAATCAGTTATTAGAGATGAGTTATTCACACTATTATGATTAGACATGTGTTGGAGAAATCTGCTCTCTGTCAAACAGAAATTGGGAAAAAAATAAACAGGAGGGCGAATAATTCAATAATGGCGTCTCTCTGCCATCTGAACACTGTAACAGGTATAAACGAGGCTATCATGCATATTAATGAAGCTGCACCTCGCTCACAATAGAGCGCAATGATTGGTTTAAACTGATTGGTCTTTCTCATGAATTAAAGGCCACATGGTTTACCCCCTTTTCATGATTTAATATTAATATTCTAGTTGTTCTGAGTGTGCTAGGTTCAGTTCAGAACAGCGATTATCAGAGATTCAGATTTTTAATTATAATGTGTTAAAGAGTGTGATGTTGGGGGTGTGTTCACAGCTCGCTGTTTTAGTGGTGTGTTGCTTCACATGAAAATAAGAGAAAGCCAAGAGCTCCCCCGCTCTGTGTTTGACTACAGACAGGCAGAGAGAGAGAAGCAGCATGAGTGAGAGGACCAGCATTCAGCCGTACATGTACGCCTCGGACACAGACCAAGCAATATGTAAATGTCTGCGGATTTCTGCGGAATTAATTTGGGAGTATCAAAACTAAAACCTTAATATAACAAATAAAAAATAATATATTTTTAAACTTTTATTTAATGTTTTAAACGCAAATCCAATTAGATTTACTTTATTTGGTAAATAAAGCAAGTTTGTCATATAATATCTCTAGTAAAAGACAGAAAATATTACTGTACAAACTGCACTGTACATAAATCAGATGAACATATTAGTCAATAATATTACTGAACATATTAGTCAATAATATTACTGAAATTAATTTAAAAAAAAACTGAATGAATACAGATTAACACACATTTACTCATGTAGAATTAATGATGGGCTAGAAATCTCTGTAATTCTGCGCGTGCAGATTCCGGGTGAACCTACTAATAACCACACACACTGAATTAACTTTGACTGAGGCACCAAATGCGCCGCTCAGACACGGCACGCACATTCACATGTTATTTAAAATTAAACTATTCAGATGGAGCTCTGTGGCGCGGCAGAAATATGAAGTTGTCCCGAATCATGGCTGTCCTCGTTGGCTGGAAGCGACGTTGTGTATACCCTGACAGAAAGCTCGCACTTTCCAGCTGCCCCAAGTTAACATCTTCTGTGTCCACAAGAAATGCAAACGGCTGAAGTTTAAGGTAGACGCAATGAAAAGTACACATGTTTGCAAACCTGCCAAAAAGGTGCAAATAATAATTCCGATGAGAGCAATCTTGTGGTGAATGCTGATCTTGTGTTGAGCCCAATGAGCCTTACATCTAAGAATAGAGCACGGGTGTTCCTTTAGTGACATCGATTTGACTCCCACGCTGAAAATGGCGGACGTGAAACAACAAACCGAGGATGTGGTGATGCGCCTGTCAATCAATATTGGTGGGCGGGGAGACCGCTCTCCTACATCAAGTTGCGGTCGGTCTAAAACCAGCTCCAATTGGTCCACCGTTTTTATGTTGTTAAACTGATAAAAAAAAGCACTGGGTGTGTTTATATATGACGCTTTATACACTATACCTACACACACGTCTGTCCAAACAGCTTGAAAAGTAGATTTCTCACCACAGGTGCCCTTTGATGCTGAAAGCTCAAAGACTTCATTTTGTACTCGCCGCTACAGACATCCACTCCCCACACTGGAATACACACAAGGGTCTAATCTCCGTGACGCAGCTTCTTAAATTAGTTTCAAACTTGAAGAACGAATTTGCTGGAAATAACGCAAAAACAACCAATTTTCACCTTTTAGTGGGATAGATGTGTCCTAACAGTGTTTATAGCAGAGTGGGACACATACAGTTGAAGTCAGAATTATTAGCCCCCCTGAATTATTCGCCACCTGTTTATTTTTTTTTCCGCAAGTTCTGATTAACGGAGAGCAGATTTCTTCAGCACATTTCTAATCATAATAGTGTTAATAACTCATCTCTAATAACTGATTTATTTTCTCTTTGTCATGATGACAGCACATAATATTAGACTAGATATTCTTCAAGACACTAGTATTCAGCTTAAAGTGACATATAAAGGCTTTACTAGGGTAATCAGGGTAACTAGGCAGGTTAGGGTAATTAGGCAAGCTATTGTATAATGATGGTTTGTTCTGTAGATAGTCGGGGGGAAAAATAGCTCAAAGGGGCTAATAATATTGACCTTAAAATGGTGTTTAAAAAATTAAAAACTGCTTTTATTCTGGCCGAAATAAAACAAATAAGACTTTCTCCAGGAGAAAAAATATTATCAGACACACTGTGAACATTTCCTGAATCTTAACTAATAATAAGCAGTTTGCAATCAGATCCTCACTGTTGTCTTTTCTTATCTTTCTCTTTGGCAGTTTGACATGATAAAACAGGAAGCGTTCAACTCAAAGAAGCAATCATTTGAACACTTCATTGTTTGTATTTCTGTGTGTCGTGCGCCTTGAAAACTGAACAACAGCTTCCAGCGATGTCTTCCACTCTGCCGCTGTCGTCTCTCCCTCCGAGCCCACTAGCCATGGAGTATCTCAACGACTTTGACTTGCTGAAGTTTGAGGTAAAGCCTGACACCCCTCCGCCCCCCGCCACCTGCCTCTACCCCAAAACAGGGGTTCACACCGAGATGACCGGTTCTCCATTCGCTCCTCGTCCTCCCGCTGACTCCAGCCTGAGCTCCAGTCCTTACACATCTCTGCCCCCATCGCCCACGCTGAGTGACGGACCTCCCCCTGCCTCCGCCTCCTCCTCATCCTCCTCGCTCTCCTTCCCGCTCTCCATCTCCACCGGGTACATCTCAGGACAGAGCTCTGGCTCTCAGGGGACGCTGGACGGGAGCCCCAGTGCAGCAGGAGGTCCTGCACCATGCCCCAACGCCACCTCTCTGGAGGATCTGCTGTGGCTGGCGGCGCTCCAGCAGCAGTTCGGAGGGGAGGCTGGAGGTGCTGCGTCTCTACTGGGAGCTCTAGGAGGAGTGCCGGAGCGAGGGGACCGGGACCAGAGAGGCTTTCTGGGATGCGAGGACGCGGTGGAGGCCCTGCTGAACTCTGCTGCAGCTGCGGTCACTTCACAGGTATGATCTGACACGTGTGGACCATGGCTTACACGTGAATGCAAAGTTTTACAGCTTCCAGTTCCACTTCTAATGATCCATTCAGATTGAGTCAGCAGTAAACGAGTCATTGATCTGTTCAGGGTGAGACTCTAGTATGTGATTTATTGATTCAAATGATCCATTCAGGCGACACGGTGGCGCAGTAGGTAGTGTTGTCGCCTCACAGCAAGAAGGTTGCTGGTTCAAGCCTTGGCTGGGTCGGTTGGCATTTCTATGTGGAGCCGACTGACTCAGCAAACCAAAGAGTTAAAACAAGTCACGTGTGAGTAAACTCTCCTCACATTGGTCAGAGTCCCTTTCAGCTGTCAGGGGGGGTTTGGTGGGGTTTGACAGGGTGTGCGCGACGTGTGTGAAGAGCGAGGAGGGATGCGGTGGGGAAGGGTGAGAAAGGTGCGCGACGTATTTGAGGACCGGGAGGGAGACGCGCAATCACCGGGAGATTATTACTCGTTTGCGGGCATCCGGGAGTCTCTATGCATATGCAGGAGACTCTCTGAGCTTCCGGGAGACTTGGGGTGTCTGGAATGACCTCCCACCCTGCTCATAATTCTCTCTTCATAAAAGCGGATGCCTATTTCATATCCATAAACCTCTATGATATAACCGGGCTCGGATCGTATCGCTTTCTCACTACAATCGATCTGCTCCAGAGTTCGTTTCAATCGATCTGAGACCTCCTCATTCAGGTGATCTCAGAGCGATTGCTTTGGCGCCTATCCGAGGCAAACTGGGCAAGCGAGACAGGTTCCCAAACAAAAGTCTAGGTGTGAAAGCACCCTAAGCCTCCAGTAAATGATTCACTGATTCTAGCGATCCATTCAGTTAGAATGAGTCTCCAGTAAATGATTCATTGATTCAAATGATCTGTTCAGAGTAAGTCGCAACTGACCCAGCTGAAGCTTGAACCGGCTACCTTCTTGCTGTGAGGTGACAGCACTACCTACTGTGCCACTGCGTTGCCTTGCGACAAACCATTTAAGTTCAAAAACTAATCCTAATGAGTACTGTGAACTTACTCCATTTGAGTAAACAAAGCAATTTCAGCACAGAAAACCCCAATAAATAAACTCAAACCAACTGAGTACTGTACAACTCAATAAGTTGAGGCAGGAGTGTTCAAACACGGTCCTGGAGGGCCGATGTCCTGCAGAGTTTAGCTCCAACTTGCTTTGACACACCTGCCAGGAGGTTACTAGTATATGTACAGTGAAAAAAGTGTTGCATGCAGAACTGTTGCAAACAAGCTATTTGTGTTGAATTTAAACAAACAAATTAAATTTATTAATGTTCAACTTAATTTGTATGTTTAAATTCAGCACAAATAAATTGTTTACAACTACTTAAAGTAAAAAAATTGAGTAAATCCAAAGTATATATAATAAGTAAATATTTTTTTCAGTGTAGTAAGATCTTGATTAGCTGGTTCAGATGTGTTAGATTAGGGCTGGAGCTAAACTCTCCAGGACACCAGCCCTTTAGGAGTTAAGGCAACTCAAACGGTTTGAGGAAACCGATTTTTACAAACCAACTATTCTACATGAGTCCTGTGAATTTACTCCATTTAAGTTGAAGTATTGAGGTGTTTAATTAACTCAATACCTTCAACACTGAGTTCAAAACTCTTTTGAAATGAGTAGAATTAACTTTCAGTCCATTTTCAGTTCACTACACTCATTTCATTTGATAAAGTTGACTGTTGGGTTTTACAGTGTGGGACCACAGAAGGAGTTAAGTTTACTTATTAGTTTTTACGTTTCATTTAAGTTGATTGAACATGAAACTAAAAAGTTGTCCCAAAAAAAAATCAGCTTGTTTTAAGTAAGTCATTTGAACAAACAGCAAACGTCTTTTCTTTTTGAGTGTATGCTCGGGGTGTGAATTCCAAAGGTGCTTGATTTAAAATAAACAGTTGTTTAAAAAGTTCGCTTGAATTTCATGAGAGTGGGAACCCTGCTTTAGTTGTACTCATTTTCTTATGTTGATGATATCTGTTTCTCTGTCAGTTCCCGGTGTTGTCCCAGAGCTCCAGCAGCAGTCACATGGGCGACTCCAGCAGCGACAGCAGTGCGGATGTTGTCCTGAACAAGCCGTCAGACATGTGCCACCGGCCTATTCTGGTGGTTTCTTCCAACCCTTCATCTCTGGCCAACGTCAACCCGTCGGCCGGTCCCTATGCACAGCCACTCAGTCCACAGAGCCGCCTCCACCACCCACACCATCCAATGCAGGGGCATCATCATCACCACCATCACCACCACCTCCTGCAGGTCGCTCAGGTACTAAAACCTCCTTAAATCAGGGTGCCAATTACATGTTGACCATATGGGGAGGGCGCCAACATTTTCAGTAATTATTCATTCATTAATTTTTGGCTTACTCCCATTATTAATCAGGTGTCGACACAACGGATGCCCTTCCAGCTGCAACCCATCACTGGGAAACACCCATACACACTCGTTCACACACATGCACTATGGTCTATTTAGTCTACCAATAGAGTTTTGTTAGTGTCACAGCTCTGCTAGTGAGAGTGGTTGAGCTCAAGCGCATCAAATGAACAGCAAATGGGAAAGGGGGTGGGGCTTGGCAGACACTAGAGAGCATTTGATTGGTCAGAAGATTTGATGAGAAACTGATGGATATCCTATACTAAAAAACTTTATTTTAATGTCACGGGACCTTTAGGCATGTTTCGGAGCATGGCTGATGTTGTGGTAAAGAGTGTTGAAAGCTGGTGGATGCCTGTCTCTAAATGTGGAGCAGCGCTATCAGATTATGGTAATATCTACTATTATTGTGATGTAATCCCGATCACTGTCACTTACACTCTGTCAGATTATGCTGTGTGGAAATGTGCTGCCAAAACCACACATATGGACAAAGATACGCTCCATCTCCCTCATGCATATGTTGGATCTTCATTTTTATTAAGACTCCCATGAAACAAAACATTACTTAAGATGTCTAAAATTTGAAGAATATATATATATATATATATATATATATATATATATATATATATATATATATATATATATATAAATGGCGTTGTGGTGGCAAGAAGTTCGCTGGTTTGAGCCAGTTGGTGTTTCTGTGTGGAGTTTGCATGTTCTCCCTGCATTCGCGTGGGTTTTCTCCGGGTGCTCCGGTTTCCCCCACAGTCCAAACACATGCAGTACAGGTGAATTGGGTAGGCTAAATTGTCCGTAGTGTATGAGTGTGTATGGATGTTTCTCAATGATGGGTTGCAGCTGGAAGGGCATCCACTGGGTAAAGCATATGCTGGATAAGTTGGTGGTTCATTTAGCTGTGGCGCTGCCAGATTAATAAAGGAACTAAGCCGAAAAAAAAAAATAATTGAGTGAATATATATAATATATACAATATAAATGTGTGTGTGTATGTGTGTGTGTGTGTATTTTCATTGTGGGATTAAAAACAGAACAAATACATCAGGTTTTTACCATCCTTGTGGGGACACAAGATAGGGACAGCATGTTCTGGGAGTATGGGCAAACACTGCATTCATACAGTCGGCCCGGTTATAAACAAACACAAACGCTCATACATTTATTTCCCGTACAGAAATCTGATATATGGCAATATGTGAACATATAAATGATATTATAGCTAATATATATGATCGTACAGTTGAAGTCAGAATTATTCGCCCCATGTTTATTTTTCTCCCCAATTTCTGTTTAGCGGAGAGCAGATTTCTCCAACACATTTCTAATCATAATAGTGTTAATAATTCATCTCTAATCACTGATTTATTTACTCTTCATCATGATGACAGCACATAATATTAGACTAGATATTCTTCAAGACACTAGTATTCAGCTTAAAGTGACATTTAAAGGCTTAAGTAGGTTGTAACTAGGCAGGTTGGGGTAATTAGGCAAGTCATTGTATAACAGTGGTTTGTTCTGTAGAAAATAGCTTAAAGGGGCTAATAATATTGACCTTAAAATTGTGTTAAAAAAATTAAAAACTGCTTTTATTCTGGCCGAAATAAAAAAATAAGACTTTCTCCAGAAGAAAAAATATTATCAGACATACTGTAAAAATTTCCTAAATCTGCTCAACATTATTTGGGAAATATTTAAAAAAGAAAACAAAATTCAAAGGGGGCGAATAATTCTGACTTCAACTGTATATGACCATGTTTGCAATTCCAATGGTTAAAAACTAAATGTAAACAGTTTTGCTATATTTTGAAACATTGCATGATGTTTTTATATAAGTGAAATCCAAACACAAAGTTGTTTGTATTATATATAATTAGCATATATTGCAATATATCCTATTTTGATATAAAAATTAAATGAAATCACGGTAAAGTCCTGCTACAGTAAAACACATTTACAGGTTACTGTAAAGCGGCAGATGCTGGCAACAGTGCACCACAAAAATACAATAAAATGTCTAGCAGTGTCATTACTCTACATTTATCTAGCTGTATATGTGTTTACAGTATTGTATATCTTTGCTGTAAAATATACCATAATATTCACATGACTCTTACAGTACCATCCAGCTCATATTACAGTTAAATACCGTGTCATTTACAAAAATCATTATCAGTGTATGATATTAGGAATGCAAATAAAGAAAGGCTGTATATTTTACAGTAAAGATATACATTAAACACACATACAGCAAGCTAAATAGCGCTGTTGCTGCAGTATTTATGCTGTGACTGATTTACAGTAAGTTACTGTAGATTCTACTTATTCTACTTATCTCGAACAGTGAGAATGTCAATATATGTCACTTTATTAAACTATAAACTTTAATTTTCAACACCAAAACAGGACAGAGCAGAGATCAACATCCCATAATGCGATCCACAACACTAAAAGCAGAAGCTGCTAATGAACAGCTGTGTATTACAGTGTAGAGTGTGAGTGTATGTCAGCCGGGATGCACCTGAGCGTTTGATGAAGCTGGTCAGGGTCACATTCTGTGGCAAATCTCCGGGACTTATGTGGTATTGTGTGCGTCTCTTTCAGTGCGGTGTGGAAGAGCGTTTCTCCGACGAGCAGCTGGTGAGTCTGTCTGTGCGCGAGCTGAACAGACATTTGCGTGGGGTCAGCAAAGACGAGGTGGTCCGCCTGAAGCAGAAACGACGGACGCTGAAGAACCGCGGATACGCGCAGTCCTGCCGCTACAAACGTCTCCAGCACCGGCACGCGCTCGAGTCCGAGAAACACATCCTGACACAGCAGGTACACACCACAGACCCTGACACCATCACAACAAACGCAGATCAGCACATATTGCTGACCACATAGATCATGTGTTTGTGTGTGTTTTATTCATTTTAAATATTGATATTTGATTTTGGCCCCTTTATCCACTTTATTTCGCTTCTGGTGCTCATGCATGTGTGTGAGGTATACTTTTTATAGGCTTAAATGTCACATATATACTCACCGGCCACTTTATTAGGTACACCTGTCCCACTGCTTGTTAACACAAGTTTCTAATCAGCCAATCACATGGCAGCAACTCACTGCATTTAGGCTTGTAGACATGGTCAAGACGATCTGCTGCAGTTCAAAGCGAGCATCAGAATGGGGAAAAAAGAGGATTTAGGTGACTCTGAACGTGGCATGGTTGTTGCTGCCAGGCTGCTCTGAGTATTTCAGAAACTGCTGATCTACTGGGATTTTCACGCACAACCATCTCTAGGGTTTACAGAGAATGCTCCGACAAAGAGGAAATATCCAGTGAGCGGCAGTTCTGTGGACGCAAATGCCTTGTTGATGGTCAGAGGAGAATGGCCAGACTGGTTCCAGCTGATAGAAAGGCAACAGTAACTCAAATAAGCACTCGTTACAACCGAGCTCTGCAGAAGAGCATCTCTGAACACACAACACGTCCTAAAGGGACGCAACATGTCCTAAAACTCAATCATCTCAGACTGGTGAACATGACGATGAGTTCACTGTACTCAAATGGCCTCCACAGTCACCAGAGCTCAATCCAATAGAGCAGATTTGGGATGTGGTGGAACGGGAGATTGGCATCATGGATGTGCAGCCGACAAATCTGCAGCAACTGTGTGATGCTATCATGACAATATGGAGCAAAATCTCTGAGGAATATTTCCAGCAGCTTGTTGAATCTCTGCCATTAAGGATCAAGGCTGATCTGAAGGCAAAAGTGGGTACTAGTAAGGTGTACCTAATAAAGTTTGAGAACCCTTAATCATGGTGATACCTGGGGATTTTACATTTTGTGAAACCAGTGCTTGCTTCCAATCCAATTTAGGGTTGGACGTTAATAAAAAATAAATAAAATCTGTAATTTAATAAATAATAAACACTTCACTTTAACTACTATACTTCTATCCCTTGTAGCAACAACCACTTTAGTGTGAAAAGCTAATTGCTAAATTAATTTATCTAGCCGACTCATGTGACACAATTGTTTTCTTTGTGAATCCCTGCTAAAAAAATCCAGCTTAAACCAGCCTAGACTGGTTGGCTGGTTTTAGCTGGTCGACCAGGCTGGTTTTAGAGGGGTTTTGGCCACTTCCAGGCTGGTTTCCAGCCATTTCTAGCCTGGTCTTAGCTGGTCAGGCTGGAAAATGACCAGCTAAACCCAGCTAAAACCAGCTTGACCAGCCTGGTTTAAGCTGGACATAGCTGGTTTTGGCTGGGCTCCAAGCCTGCTAGGCTGGTCAAGCTAGTTTTAGCTGGTCATCTCCCAGCCTAACCAGCTAAGACCAGGCTGGAAATGGCTGGAAACCAGCCTGGAAGTGGCCAAAACCCCTCTAAAACCAGCCTGGTTGACCAGCTAAAACCAGCCAACCAGCCTAGGCTGGTTTAAGCTGGATTTTTCAGCAGGTAACCCAGTCTCAGAACGGTGATTGGAGCGTTTTTGGTTTGTTTCCTCATTACAAAAGTGTTAATCACTATGAGTTGACCGTGATGTCGGTATTTACATTTCCTCGGTTTGTCTTCCTCCAGCTGGAGCAGCTGCAGTGTGAGCTGTCGCGCGTGTTGCGAGAGCGAGACACGTACAAAGCCCGATACGAGAAGCTGATCAGCTCCAGCGAGACGCAGCCTTCGCATCCCAACACCTCGCCTTCTCCCACTCCTCCAGACTACTTTTTGTGACACACTTGAACGGACACTGAATGAAGACGACGGGTGGAAGGCGTTCAAACGAGCTGTGTGTGCAGCTCATCTTAAAAAAAAATAAGCTATTTAACCAAAGCGGGTTGATTGTGAGGTGGACCTGAGCCCTGGATTGTGGCATAATAGTGCTGCTGCTGATGGGATTGCATTTCTGCCCATTGCGAGCTTGCATAGCGCCGAAGGGATTTCATTAGCATTCATAGGTAGGAGCACACTTTGATGGAATGTGCAGAATCAGAGAAAAGACAGCATTTATATAACCAAATGTAACGACATTATTTGAGTATCATACACTGAGAGCTGTAATGCAAAGGTGGATTGTTTCCCATAATGAATTAGATTATTAATTAATTAAAGGCACTGATTTTCATTCTGAAAATGAACTGCAGCTTATCGCTAGTGTAGCTAATAGCTAGTGCATATTTAATTATTCATTATGTTCATGCTGCTTAAGATAAAAAAGGTGATTAAAACATAAAATGCTTCTACAATTAGCTTATTTAAAGTCTGTGTGAAATTTCAGTATGTTGATGTAGGGTGGCACGGTGGCTCAGTGCAAGAAGTTCACCAGTTCAAGTCTTGGCTGGGTCCCCCACAGTCCAAACACATGCACTATAGGGGAATTCATTCGTTCATTCATTCAATTTCTTTTCGGCTAGTCCCTTTATTAATCAGGGGTCACCACAGCGGAATGAACCGCCAACTTATCTAGCATACATTTTGCGCAGTGGATGCCCTTCCAGCTGCAGTCCATCACTTGGAAACATTCATACACACTCATTCCCACACACACATTCATACACTATGGCTAATTTAGTTTACCCAATTCCCCTATAGCGAATGTGTTTGGACTGTGGGGGAAACGTCAACGTCAACACGGGGAGAACATGCAAACTCCACACAGAAATGCCAACTGACCCAGCCGAGGCTCAAACCAGTGACCTTCTTGCTAGAGTGCTACCTATTCACCATTGTGCAGGACTATAGAGGAATTGATGAGCTAAATTGGCTGTAGTGTGTGTGTGTGAATGAGTGTGTATGGGTGTTTCCCAGTACTGGGTTGCGGCTGGTAGGGCATCCGCTGTGTAAAACTGATTCTGGAATAGTTGGCGGTTCATTCCGCTGTAGTGAAGCCAAATCTGAAGAAAAATGAATGAATGAATGTTGATGTACTGTTAGCTGAAACAGAATATTGAGTAAGGGGCGTGGCTTTCGTTTTGTGCATCATTCCATCATAGCAAACTAACAATAAGAGGGGCGGGGTTAAGAATATTGCCGTCAAACTGACATCATCAGAGAAGCACCGCCCATTCAAGTGAATCCACTGAAAAATAAACGTTTGTTCTAAAAAATGTTTAGAATTTGATTGAAGATTACCAAAACAAACGTTTATTTTTCAATGGATTCACTTGCAAACTTTATTTTTTAACCTTGGGAATAACAATGTAAACTAGCAAAAAATAAATGGTAAAATTTGATTTCACATGGACTTTAAGTATGCTGGATATTTATTCATTTTACAGAGTTAACCTTTTGTGATTTTTGGACCTTGATATGGTTATTTATAATATATTTAAAGATTTTATTAACAAATAAACTTACAATTACCTTTTAACTTACACTTAATTAATTTTTTTAACCAATATCTTCTAATATGGTTAAACTGTGATCCTGACATCCCTCTAAGCAAATTTGATTTTGAAAAAAATAAAAGGTTTTATAGGTTTTAGCAATTTAAAAAAAGATTCTAAAGCAATTCTAAAGCTGTGACATTTTTATTTTTGATGCTGTTATTATTGATGTTGTGCAGTTTGAGTGTCTGAAGGTACAGAATTGTACGTGTGCACATGCCTATGAATACCAATGAGATCGTCGGTGGTAGCACAAAAGGCTTGCTTTCTCATTGTGTTGAGCTATTTGTCATGAAGAGTTTAGTTTGCTTCATTCGCTCATTTGTTTGGCATTCACCAAAAGGACTGTTGGAATACATATCTACGAAGAAGCGAAAGAGTAATCGACCATTACGAGTATAAGCCATCTGTGTGAGATTTGCACTGACCTCCCGCAACATGCTGTCAAACGCAAACACTGGGTTCCTGCAAGCCAAGTGGAAATCATTGCATTTCTTTGAGTGACCGTGTCTTTTGGAAGTTACATTTTTATGATCAGGTTTTATTCATCAGATTCAGTTCGCAATAGGGCTGCACGATATATCACAAAAGTATCGTTATCGTGATAATCACGTAAAGGATGAACAATATATATCACAAAAGTATCGTTATCGTGATAATCATGTTAGGGATGCACGATATATCGCAAAAGTATCGTTATTGCAATAATCATGTTGAGGATGAACGATTTATTTAAAAAGTATCGTTATCATGATAATAGTGTTAGGGCTGCACGATATATCGCAAAAGTATCGTTATCGTGATGATCACGTAAAGCATGAACGATATATATTACAAAAATATCATTATCATGATAATAGTGTTTGGGCTGCACGATTTATAGCAAAATATCGTTATCGTGATAATCACGTTAGGGATGCACGATATATCGCAAAAGTATCGTTATCACAATAACAGTGTTTGGGCCGCATGATATAGCACAAAAGTATTGTTATCGCGATGATCACATTAGGGATGCACAATTTATTACAAAAAATATCGTTATCACGATATTAGTGTTAGGGCTGCGCGATATATAGCAAAAGTATCATTATCGCAATAATAGCGTTAAGGATGCATGATATATCCCACAAGTGTCATTATTGCGATAATCACGTTAAGGCTGCACCATGTATCGCAAAAGTATCGTTATCATGATAATAGCATTAGGGCTGCATGATATATGCCACAAATTTATCGTGAAAAAAGTTATCGTGACAATCACATTAAGGCTGCAGAGTATATCGCAAAAGTATCATTTATAGCAATAATCACTTTAATATCGCACAAGTACTGTTATCGCGATAATATTGTTACGACTGCACAATATATTGCACAAGTATTGTTATCATGATAACAGTATATGCATTATACTAATCGCAGACGTGTGATAAATTAGTGGTTGTTTAAATTTGACCAGATGAGGTCCCAGATTAGCCCCGCCTCCTCAGTAGTAGCTGTTCTGCTATTGGCTGGAGAACAAAGCTGAACCCAGAGCTGAAAAGAAACGAATGATGGCAAAATGATAACAGTCAGTTTGACTATCTGCACAGGTTTTCACTCATTCATAGTAAATGTTTGCACCTTGAAATGTTTTTACTCTGAATCAGAATAAATTATATATGGTGAGACATATCCTTACCCCGATACTCAACAACAGAAGTGTGTGTTTTTCCAGTATCGTGCAGCCCTAGTTAGCGATACACAGAGCTGGTCACTGTGTGTGTGAGCAGATGACTATTTACCGTAGACGCAGACTTCTAGGAGGTTTACTTGGCTCGCCATAGGTCTATACATTGAATTATCTGGCTATTTATCCATATTTATTCACAGTATTTATTCACTGTTTGTATTGTGGTCATTGTTTTCCTTTGATAGCGTGTATTAATATCATTAATATTTTGTAGCAGGGTAAACTATGATAAAGATTATATTGATTATGCTCCGTTTGTAGTGATTTCTTATGAAATAAACAGACTTTTACCATTCACGATTGTGAAGTGACTGTACGTCTGATGTCATGTGTGTCCTACTTTGTTTTCCCTGAGGTCCTCTTATAATGTTAGTAGAATCGTTTTCACCAAAAGAAGAAAAAAGCAGAAGAAAACACTAGTTAAATGACACCAGTTCACCACCTTTAAGATTTTAATGCAAGTGTCCATGGCTAATGGATTTGCATATTCATGTGTCAGAATTGTGCTCATATATGCATGCATAATATATACAGGGTTCCCACAAATCAAAATATTAGCGAAAAATAGCCTAACAACAACAGTAAGCATTATAAAAGTCAGGGAGTTGTGTATATTTTTTGTCCAAGTCAGGAAATATGAGGCATTTTAATATTAAAGTTATATTTTATAATTTTCATTAGTAATTTATCCTAGTGCTGTTTATTATAGAAGCTGCCTTTTTTTTTTTTTTGCAATATTTCAAATTATATGACATATCATATTAATATATGTGGAATCCAAACAGGAACTATGTAATTTGCATTTAGGTTTATTGGACCCACATATAAGATTTCTATGTGAGTTCAATAAGTTTTAAAGGGGCCCAAGTGTCTTTTCTGAATTATTTTTCTCCGCCCCTAAAGTGTGGTTCATCTCATAAGGAATAACTTGACAGATCTCCAGAGAGAAAGACTCAAACTGTGCACTGCGCTGTTGTCTTCAGTGTTGCAGTACTGTGTGAGCTCCAAACCTCTTAAACAGGTGCTCTTAACCTGCTTAAAGAGACCGTGATCAGATTAACCGTGGCCATAACATGTGATATATACACAGAGCTGAAGTCAGAGTTATTAGCCCGCCTGTATATTTTATTCTTCAATTTCTGTTTAACAGAGAGCAGATTTCTCCAACACATTTCTAATCATATTAGTTTAATTAATTCATCTCTAATCACTGATTTACTTTATCTTTGTCATGATCACAGCACATAATATTTGACTTGATATAAGCTTCCAGATGGATGTGACGTTTACATGAATCTCTTTCCTCTCAATTAGCTAAACTTACACAAGAAAACATGAGAAAACAGCGGTTCAGAAAGCATCGGTATCCCCGGCATCATGCGCTCATTAAAATCACTCTTGATTATAAATTATATATCATAATA